>NW_015112871.1:0-13184 GCF_001443285.1 Poecilia latipinna | reverse complement strand
CACTGGGTTTTTTCCTTCCGTTTTTGGGTTGGGGGGCCCGGCCCCCCCCCCCCCCTCACTGCCAGAGCTGCTCATCCTCTCCCGGACTCCTTCTCCCCCTCCCTCCGTTTGAGGTCCCGGACTGTAACGTTTCAGTCCCTGCATTTCAGATGACGTTGAGGAAAGACGCACGTGAAAGGAAGCACGCTGCCAGTCGTGTCAAACTCTGGTAGGGTTGTCCAAACATTTCCACGTGCCACATATGTGACAATGCAAACAGTATATTTTATTTTAGGATACGTGGGTCCCTCCTGCTGGTCTCCTTCAGCATTTTTTTTCTTTATTTTTACACTTTTATATCTCTAATATGCTAGATCTAACAACTAATGTCTCCTGTCCCCATGCACAGACGCAGCCCAGTATTATTAGTTATTAAAATAGGTCAAAGGGTATAAAAAAAAGGATTTTATTTATTTATTTTTTTACAATTTTATCCACCATGTTGAACAGCTGTCTGTTAAGCATCTTTTGTCCAGATGTTGTAAGTTACCATTCACATATGCGGTGAATAGTGACTAAACTTTATGATTTCCATTTTTGTTGTTAGGCAAAAACACTTTGCAGTTAAAAATTATGAAGTTATTTCATGCTGAACATGCTGTTCTTTTGTTAACATTTCAGCCTACACCATGTTGTTGGTGGCTTTTACCCTACTGAACATAACTTACACAATGTACACAATGTACCATAGCTTTTCTGACATCTTGTCCCAGTAACTCAAATCACACAGGTTGAGGAAAAATTCCTGATAGTGTTCTCTTTTTAAAAAAAATTACGGTAGATGTTTTTAAAGCGATAGTTAAAAACTTTGAAGTGAGGTTCTATGAAGTTTATCTGGAGTTAAAGTCAGTAGATAACTCCCCTGATTTAATGAAAATCCAGATTAATTGAAACTGGAGGTTGAAACTAGCAACTAGGACCAAATTTAAAATGAAAAAAAAAAAAAAAAAACGTAAGAAGTGTTAAAAACTAGTTTGCATTCGCTGTTTTCTTCTTGAAACTGTCGTCCTATTTGCATTGGATTGTTTTTTTTGTTTTTTTACAGACCAATCAGTGAAATTTTACATAAAAAAAAAAAAAATTGAGGTTGGAGGCAGTGCGTCACAATTGATCTTCCTGACTGAAACAACAGAACTGACAACAATAGTCTGCTTTGGTCTCAGCCCCTCTTGGACTAGCTGTTCGCTTTGCCCTCCAGGACCAACCAATCTGGATTGAAACTAAACAACAATGACAACAACTCCTTAATTAAAAAAAAAAAAAAAATCAATTTAAATGACATCATTTACTTAACGCTGCATTCACGGGGACAAGTGCCTGTGTCTACCCGAGCTAGCACTATGTGAAGGCTTACAAATCACAGACGGACAAGTGTGTTTTAAGAGCGCTTGTTTGGTGTTGCCATTGAGGTTGTGCTGAATAGCTTTGCATTGCACAGGTTTTGATTATTATTTTTTTTTTTTTATTCAGGAGTAGATCTGGTCTCGTCTCAGATTCACTGCTACGTACCTCCTCTTGTACACAGTTTGCATTCAAAGGGATTAAAAGCTGTAAAGATTTACGGCGTCTACCTGAAACTCTCCAATTCTGCTTTATACCGATTGTAAATCTATCTTCTGTATTAAACTGTACTTTAACAACTATTATAATATAAGCCATTAAGCCATTTGAGCTGTGATAAGCCTGATTATTTTATGACGCGTCATGATTTGTATTGTTGTGCCACTGTGTGGCTTGGGCTGGGGGGTAAATTATGGTAGATGTGTGTTTGTTCGCTCGTTAGATTTGTGGAGTTTTATCACTAGTATTAGATGAAATCCTCCTTTTTCTCCATTCTGACAATCACACAAACAGAAACCTTTAAACTTTCTCTCTCTCTCACGCACACTCATACACCCTCACTCTCTGTATGTAAAAAAGAAGTGGGTTGTTATACTTAACATTTCTGTTCTATGCAATGTGTCCCGGTGCTCAAATGCGACGAGTCACAAAACGAGAGAAGCCATGCAGGACTCCAGCGTTACATCTCTGTAAGGAGAGAGGCAGGAAGGACTTTTATTGTGACATTCTTCCTCGTGTGCAGAGAAGACAAGAGGATGTTCATTGTTGCATATTGTGTTGGCATGCTTTTTTGTTCTTTTCCTGCTTTCTTACTTGCTGACTTTCTTTCCCTTTTCTTATGCTGCCTTTATCTGACGTCTAAGGTTAGGACATTTTCAATAAAGCTGCTTCAATAATCCTTCTTGTACTTGTATTTTCTCCACACACATGCACGCAAAAGGTCTCATGCATTTAGAAAGACATAAAAGTTACGCATGGGGTGAATACACAGACCAGTGGAAGATGTCTGACAGCACAGAAAAAAAAAAAAATCAAAAAACAACATATCATGCCCTGACCTAAAGAATGACCTGATGACAAAGCCACAGACACCTACAAGCCTGGAAATTAATACAAAGCCATTTCTAAACCTTTGGGTCTTTAGCAAAGCACACAGACACCCATCATCCACAAATTATGATTGAAAATATGGAAAATGGGTTAAAGTTCCCAAGAGTTCTACTAAAAACAATTGAGAAACATCTAAAGCAGCTGTAAACCTCACTTGCACAGTGGTCGCAGTTAACATGATTTTTGTAAGCAACTGACCAATCAGCCGTCACAGGTTGTCCCGAAGTACACGCCCACTTACCTGGACGAACTCAACCTCAGCAAACATTGCTGGTGTTCATCATCGCTAAGGTGCTGCCGTCATAGAGATTTCGAGGAAAGTAGAAGAAAATCCTGGTCAAATTGTCAGTGGGAAACAATCCCGACAGCCGTGTAGAGGGCAGAATACAATTTATTACGTCGCCAAAACCCGAATGGAGTCTGGAACAGTGCAAGACATGGATCAAGGCCTGCAGTCCAGCTCATATCCAGTAGAACGAAACTACTGGTGTCATATTAATTAAGGTCTGTGCAATCAAAAAAAAGTTTTAGGCTAAGCTAAATGGCATAATTTTTATTATTATTTTTTTAAGATAAACATACCAACAATGAAATAATTGTGGTGGTGGCCTAATGGTCTGGGGCAGCTTTGACCCAGCTTAAGACCTGGAAATGATGGAACCAGGGATAGTGGCTGTAGAAAATGGATGCATGAATGTTATATACATATTTTCATGAGTTAACAAAAAGATTATTTTTAATGACCTACATTCAGTTAAAGCAGTGTGAAGTTCATAGTTATGAAGCTTACATGCTAACAAAAAACCTGATGGATTTAGAAAAAAAATAATTTTGATTTATTAAAAAAAAAGAAAACTCAATAAGCATGTCTCTTCATGTTTTACGTACTTATTTTTAATTCAAAAATTAAGATTTAATCCCCGAAGATGCAGGATGTGTGCTGCATCTTCAGGGATGCAGCACACACGGGGATCCTTTAATTGTTTAACACTTACATGCCTTAACATACAGAAGTGCTGATTTTCTTGCAATTTGAAACTTTTCCACTAGATGGTGGTAAGTCTGTTTCTAGATTTTTGTTGAAAATGGGGAGTAATGCCTTTAATAAAGCTTATCACTCAGAGTGACTGTAAACAGGATTATCTTCTGAGGCCTTATTGTTCTGAAAGCAACAATTGTTCCAAGAATGCCGTAATAGCTGGCACGCCGCCACGCTGTGATTTGCACATGAGAAATCTGCCTCCCATTTGAAGGTCAGAGTTGACTGCTCATTGTTTCAAAAAATGCCACTCGTGATTGTTTTTCACAAATGTCAGGGGGCGAAACAATTAACCAACCAGATCCGTGTACCACCTCCTGGAGTCACAGGCATTCCACAGACATGATCGCTGGCACCCACACATCGGCGCGATAATGTCTGATGTCATACGTGGAAGGTAATCTGTAAGAAATAACACATGACAATGTTGGAAGAGAGAAGACAAGCACAGATAGAGGCAGAACACCAAACTTTACATGAGCCATTTGGGAAATGGACGAGAAAGGAGGCAGGGAAGCGACTGCAATCAATTCATCAAATCAAGAAAAGGAGAAAGGGGGAGAGAAGGATATACTTGGCCAGCTTAGGGTTCCCAAGAAGGCAGAGGGATGACCTTGTTTTACGCATACTGGCGATACAAGGAACATGAGGTTTGGATTCAGCTGTCTGGAAAAGTTCTGGAAAGAGCAGCAACTGGAAATGATTCAACAAAGTGACTCAGTCGCAGAGAGTTTTGGATTCCAATAATTGTCCCTGATGAACGCCAGACACTGAGTGGTTCAATGAAAAGGATATCAACAAAGTTGGTACCCGTAAAGACACCGGGCCTTCCTCCCTTGGTGGATCACTAAATACATTTTGAAGAAACAATAATTAGTACTATGTAATTTACAGTGACATCGTTGGTGTTTGTCACTGTAGTTTCAGTTTCAAGTTCATCTCTGCCATGTCTTCTGCAGCCACGTTTTTAACTTTCAGGAAACCGTGACATGAAACAACCCGTGTCCCTCGAAAGGTGTGTGAATACAAACATGCCACAACCACGTGGCCATGCGTCGACCGTTTGGCGTCAAATAAAGTACGGGAGAGCTTTTATTTCTTGCTTTTTGGATGAGCATTCCTCCGAGAAGCACCAAAACTGCAGCTTTTCAGACCTGTTTCATGAGGTGTTATGAAACCTGTTAAACATGCAGAACTCTCCAAGATGGACAAAAGAAAAAAAAAGAGTCTTGAATCTGATAGGTTTATTTATTTTTGCTTTTTCACAACAGTTAGGTGAATATAGAAACAGCACCACCTTTTAGCTGCACACGCAGACGGCAAGCCTCGGAGTCACGATACAGAGGTAGCTTGCTCTCAAAGTCAGAATGAAAGCCGCTTTTATGTTTGCCTAGTTATGCGTTTGTTTGCTAGTTAAAATGTGCAGGGTCGGGATTTATCACAGTTTATTTTCTAAATTGCAAAATACTTCCATTTTGAGACGGCTTCTGGAAACCGCTCTACTTTCTGTTTGCAAACAGAACAAGTGCTTCATTTTTACGGTGAAATACGTGACCCGAGGACTAAAGGCAAAGACGCATACCGTGCAGAAATAGGTGACATGTTTGATGACCTACCTACTCACCTGCCCTGCAGGTCTAAAAAAAAAAAAAAACAACTAACAAAAGCAGAGTCAAGAGTGTTTGGAATGGCAGACTGGGGTTGAAAAGGAGACAGAGAGAAAGAGGGAGAAGAAAGGCAGGTCTGCTCTTGTTGTTGCAAGTGAAGATTTCCATTAACTCTTTTGAACCCTTGATGCAGTGAATTCCACCACTGCATGTATGGGAGGAAGTAGCTTGCACACACACAGGCATACACACACGCTCCTCCACGTCTCTATCTATCTATCTGTCTGGCTTGGGCCTCCAAACATTTATGCTACATGCACGCTTAGACATAACAGATGCAGATAAATTCATAAATAAACACACACGTGTAAGATGTTAAAGTTGAGCAAGACATAATTAACATTTGGAAAACCGCACTGTGGCAATGGCAGCATTTCCCTGCTCTCCCTTTTCTTTTCTTTTTTCCTGCTTTCTGTCTGCTTTGGAAACATACAGTGCATATATCATCATATGGCTGGAGACATACTGCCTACTTCAAAGACCTCTGGCAAGCTGAGAGCGCATGATTATAGAGAAAGCAAGGTTTAAAGAGTCTCCGAAAAGGAGGGGAGGGGAGAAATCATTTGGAGCAGAGATGAAGAGAAAGAAAGAGAGAGTAAGGAAGCAGCTGGGATGGTGGTAAACATCTGGGAGTCGTGGAGGTCTGGCCCTCGCATATGGGGGGGAAATGACTCCCTGACTGGTCCAAGATCCACTGCTTTCAATCTTCCCTCTTTGGCCGTCCTCAACTAATGCGCCTGGTCTTCTGCAAAGGTGTCTCCCAAGGCCGCTCACCGCATTAGTGCACTGAGTCAAACTGAAAGAGTATACGCTTAATTTGGCCCACTGACCAACACTGTTTCCATTGTGCAAAAACCCTGGCAACATGTTGTCGATATTGTGTTACAGTCCATGTTGCACAATTCACTTTTCTCTTGTAAAAAGCTATTCTCCAAACTTATCTGTTTTTCTTCAGTCATGTCTTCCCTTTTGCGCTGTTATGCAATGGTGAGAATGCTTAGAAATATATAAATTAGATATTCCTGATGAGTCTTGAGTTGCTGGAGTATATTTGAAAGAAAATTGAGCAAAAGATTCACACCTCTTGTAACATGGAAGATTTAAAGGGAAGACGAATGGAGGCAGGGAGAGGGATGACTTGGGAGAAAACCTGGTAGAGGCTGCAAAAACCTGAACACTACCCTAGCCCTAACCCTAGGAACAAAAACAAATTGTTGTTGTAAATTGGCCTAATCAAAGTCTAGGCTTTAGTCAGAGTCGAGATTTGTAGTGAGACTTGAAAATTTATGTTCAAAGAAGCTCTCTACCCAATATGGCTGAAATTTTAGTCACTACCTCTACCTGTATAACAAGATGCATAAAAACTTGCAGCCATGATTGCAGAGCTCCAGAAAGCATTGACTCGGGGGACATTGAACACAAATACATGCTAGACTTTGTAAAACAGTTCAAGAGCACATATTTTCCTGGCTAAGATTTCCAAGATCATTGCCAGAAACAATCTACCCAACTCTCCAATGCAACATCACAATGCAACATGACTGCCTTGTTTTGTCGTGTTGGAATTTGAGGCTGGAGCAAGACAACTTTCCTAGTGTCGGGCCAGGGGGTATTCCAGCTTGGAAACTCCAACTTTTGAGCTCAAATGGAATGCACCATTATCCCATCAGTTATGTGACACAAAACGGGATCGTGAATAAGTTCGGCGTGACATCATTCCCGGACCTTAAGTTCTGGATCTGAGGGTGTTGAGACACAGCACAAACACTGCTGGTAAGCCATGAATGTTATAAAAAAAAAGCAGTAGTGATTCGAGCACCCTTGGTACGTCTTGCTTCACCAAATACAATAAAAGTCTCATAAATCTCCAATTGTTTTTTTTTTTTCCTTTCTAGTTCAAATTTGAATAGTACCACATTTTAGATGTTGAGATGAAGATCATCAGTAATTCCAGCTCTCTCAAATTACTGCAAAATAGCTCTGTTGAGTGTTTTCAGTCAGAGGGTTCTTCCTGACTGTTGTAATACTGACCGCTACAGGACATCCTCCCTACATGCTCATCATCTACAACAACCTTTTGAGGTAAACTTGCGTTATATTATTATATTATGTAATCCCTTTAGAATAAAAAAAAAGGTATTTTATAATGGAAATAAATCAATTGTATCATCATGCCATCTTTCATTCTTTAAGGTATTTATAACGAAAGTCATTTCACCTCCTCCTTGACTCAAGGAGATAAACAGTAGTAAAAGTCTTTTGGGAAACCTAAACAGAAAATTGTTTTTAAGTGCTCGTGGCATCCCCATGATGGAGTGGCACCCTGGACAGTGAGCCATATCTGATGTCAATGCTGAGAAGGCCTAGACTTTTCGCTGAAAGCAGAAACTTATCTCTATAACAATGGACTTTTCCACATTAAGACAAAGCTAAAGAACTAACAGCACCATCAGAAGCACGAGCAGAATGAGTGAAAAGCATTTACATCTCAGGAGTTTCTGTCCTTCAGATGACCTCCCAATATATGTCAGAATCAAAATATAGATAACCATTGCTGCTGTCTTAAACAGTGTCAAAAAACTGAGGTCTATAAGCAGCAAGCAGATGTGGTTGAGTCTGGTCTTACCCGTCCACATGGGAAGGCTTTTTCCCCCGAACAACATGATTCGTCTAGCAGGACCTTTCATGCAGGCTCTTCTGTTTGCTGTAACACAGAACTCATGTTTGGCAGGAGGTAGAGCAACAGCAATGAGCGCACAAGTTGGTAAGCATGACTAAGAGTCAGCTGAGGAAATCACCTACAAATACAAGCACTTTTATTTTTGCGGTGAGTATAACGTTCCAGTTGTTTAGTAGCTGCAAGAAAGTCTGAGAGTCTGAAAATTTGAAACAAGGACACAAGCAACGATTTCTTATCTATTGCGTCTTGTAAAAATCTGCATTCCCCTTGAAACCTTTTCACATTTTTTTTTTTAATTTATTCATTTCATTCAATACAGAGAAAAAAAAGAAAAGGAATAAAGAAAACAACCTAACAGTTTTTAGTATACAAAAATAAAAAAAAGAAAATACACCTCCATCCATACATTCCTACATATCCATCTGTATACATTTCACAAATATATACACTGACAAACATACTACATATGTATTTGAAAAAAAATGAAATGAAAGGTAGCAGAAAGAAGAAAAAATCTTATAGTATCTGCCCCTTTTTCCTCAACTCTGAACCAAAACAAAAAAAAATGTGATTTGTCTTCTGTGATAAAAAAAGAAAATAACAAAAAGAAAAACAAAAGAAGCAAGGTCAATCATCAATCTCAACTAAACAACGATACTATACTCTAACTTTATACTATTTCATACTTCTTCAAAAAAACAATCTTTAACATTCTTTTAAACATGTGTAATGATTTAGCATTTTTAACATCGTTTTGTAGGTCGTTCCACAGTTTTATCACTGACTTTTATGTGACAGACCAAAAATAAAGTGTGATTTTGAAATATAGGCCAATTCCTGTTAGACTGAGAACTTCTATAAACATGATCAACTCTTGTCAGAATTTCCTAATAGTCTCTACTTTGACTGGGCCGTTTTAACACATTTGAACCACCCCCTTGTAGCGCTGGCTGCACCCCTGGGTCTGTCCTGCTGGAAGGTGAAACTCGATCCCAATCTCAGGTGTTGCATTATCTGAAAAGGCTTATTCTTTAATTTAGCTGAAAAACTCTGACCGGCATTCCTGTCTCTGTTGAAGAAGAAGAGCATCCCCACAGCATGATGCCCCCACCACTATGTTTCACCATAGCTTTTAGATGAAGAAAAAACTTTACACCTCATTTGATTAAAAGTTAACATTTTTGCATTAAACTGGACTTGTAGTGCAATTTTTCTCACCACTATTTAGGTTTTTGTTGAACAGTTGGATTTATACTGGAATAAAACCACATGGATCGACTCTATTTACTAGTCAGGTGACTGCTGAAGGGACTTGGCTGGATTTTATTTAGAGGGGAAGTAGAGTAAAAAGAGGAAGACTAAATAATCAGAACAAACTTTCCAGATTTTTATTTCTGAAATTCTTAATTAAACTTCCACTTTAGCCAAATAAACATTTGTTAATTTTGGAGGTTTAAAATCTCAAACAAAATATATTAAGTTTCGTCTTTGTCACATGAAAATAGAAAGTTATACTGCTACAAATTTGCTTGCAACACTCATTTATACAGGACGTTTTGTAAACATATTTGCATAGTCATACCCCATCTTACATCACAATTTATATCATAACATTGATGCACCATGTACGACACTTTAAACAGCATTAGCAAGAAGTTCATAAAATGAATAACTGCAACAAGATTCTGCCGAAACCTCCATAACTGTCTGTAAAAACCTGGCTAATGGTCTTTAAAAAAATTACAATATTTAGGAGCAGAAGCAGAAAATAGAGAACTGTGATTTATTTATTTATTTTTTTTTGTTGGTTAGATAATTATAAAGCTGTAATTTGTTTCATAATTCAACAAAAAACACTTTGTGTTACTCCTGCAGTGTTACATCGCTGCAGGTAGAGGGCTCCACTTTCAGCGTTTGTGCACATGTAGAAAGTTGTTTCTGTACAAGACGAGCAGCACGATTTTTTATTTTTTTATTTTTGCCTGCCTCCATATTAGCTCTTTCTTGTTGTCGAGTACATTTTAATTAATTAAACCGAATCCAGTTAGTATCCCCACCAGCAAAGAGCCCCAGTAACTGACTTAGGATTACAGTATTGGCAGTTTTCTTAGTGCAGTTGCAGGAATGTGTGAGTGTTTTTGTACGTCTGCCAGCACAGAGAAATCTAGAACTCCGGGGCAATGAGTGTATTTGGCTGAGTCTGCTTGCTTAAAAATACAGCAAGGATTACCACAGGAGACAAGTATGTATGAACTGGCAAAATGATTTGAATGTTTTTGCACTTGTTCTTCTTGGAGGTGCTTGTGGTTCTGTAAAATCTATTCAATCTAGATGTGAAAAATGGAGTTCTGGAAGAAAACATAAAAAAGAAGTTTTTGTCTAATTCACCCAGGGATTGTTAACGCTCATTTGAATTTAATTTAAGAGCTTTACATTGAACATTATCAGACTTGCTTCTTTTGTGGCCCAATAAGTGGAAAAAATAAATTCATGAATGAGGAGATAAATGGACTGACTGGTGGATGGATAAATTCTCACTGGCCCTGATTTCCAAATGAGGAAAAATATAATAATCATAATCAACACTGTTGTTGCATTTTTAAAAAATAAAATCCTCTTCATATACTTTGGTATTAACATACTACCCTAATCTTCATACAAACAACTACTGTAATGTTTCGAAAAGCAATTAACTGGCCCGCTTCTCACATCACTAAAACATTATTTATATAGACGGGTGGTTTGAATTATTTTGTTTTCTTTTGTTGCTTCTTTCTTAAAAAAATATGTTTTTATTCAATTATTTTAAAAAAATGTATAAGAAAAATAAAAATGTTCCTGTAATTGACAATTGAATTGCTCTTAATCTACATGTCTGTATTACACAAGACGTGTTTTTAGTAATGAAATGCGTAACAATTACTCCAGGCATTGAAATATTCAGATAATCGCTTCTACATAGAAGAACAAACCACTTAGTTGGTCAGGATTGCATTCCTGTAAACAACTGCATAAGGTAGGTAATTTTTCCAGGATATGCTAATTTAGAAATTATGTTTATGCTTGTTTTGCAGGCAAGAAATCAGAAGCGTTTTTGCTACGTTTAAAAGAAGAACTGTTTCTTGTGTTTTAGAGTTGTTTTCTCAGAGCTTTGAACGACTTCACACAACTAAAATCTGCAATGCTACGACATGTGAATAATATTTGGCCATAACATATAAAAGGAAAACAAAGCAAGGCAACAACTTGAATCTCCTATAACTTATTTTCCATATTGTAGATGTACTTTGCAACGGGAAATGTCCTCATCCTGCCACAGGGTGACCATGTTGAGAGAAGTTTGACACGGGTCAGAGCAGTCCAGTCACTGCTGCTGGACGTGGTATAAAGGCATGTTGACATGGGAGGTAAGCTGGAGTAATGGGATGTTGGCCTTGGTCTTGTTTACAGAAGAGTTCACCCACCTGTTGACGTGACTGTTTAGCACCGATTTCTTAATGTGGGGCATAACGTATGGCTAAGAGACAGGAATGTGGTCATATGTGGTTCAGAAATGTCCTGATGTATAAAAAATGAACTTAGCAGGTATAAAACATTTTCTTCAGTAAAGTTTTCTGTGTCATTGTTCTGATGTAATATTCTAATCTTAAATGTCATGTTTTCATTAGATATAAGTGGAAAATCTCCATAATTAACATTAGAAAAGGCTTAAACACATCAGCCTTTGTGTAATAAATTTGCACAGAATTTCACCAAGTGAAGTGAGTTACTGAGTTTTCCAATTTTATTCTAATTTATTGAAAAGGACTGTCTGTGTTTGTTGCTAATCTCCCCTCCAATATGTTTTTTTTTCTGTTGTGGAATTCTTTGGGCTTTAATAAATCTGCAAAACACTTCAACGAATTAAAGTACATCAGTTTCATATGGAAGCCATTTCTGCAACTCCGATGAAAAAAAACAAACAAACTTGTATCTATGAGATACGACCTCATTATAATGATAAAGTGTCTTCTGATTGTGACTTAGCTATCACATAAAAATGGCACGGTATCATTATTACAAAATAACTAAATTAGTTTTTCCAATAACTTTCATCTGGGGTATGAGCTTCTAAATTATTATAATGTTTTTTTAAATAGTTAACTAACTTATTTAGTTTTCTATATACTGTAAGGATGACATAATGTAATTTTCCTCATGGTCATTCTCATTAAATTATCTTATTTAACGTCTTAATGTCGGAGAAGGACTATTTTTGTTGTTTTGGTCAGATTTATCTTTCTGAATGCGCAGCCTGTATTACGGTAAAAAAAAAAAAGAGAGAGAAAGAGAGAGAGAGGAAAAAAGTAGGCGGGCTTTAAAAAAAATCCATGTGCGTCGCTTTTGATTGACATGGCGGAGTCTCCCAGTACGACTTGCGCCGAGCCAGCAGACAGGCAGGACCCGACCCTGGGAATAAAAAAACGCGCAGCCCCGTCTGTTTGAAGATTCTTTTATTACCGCGAGGTGAGTCTTTTTACACTTCTTTACAAACTCCGATCCCTACAGTCACGAAAGGGAAAGACCTCGACGCCAGTTGGAGTCAGTGATTACAACAATAATAATGGAAAAAGAAGACGGAAAAAAAGTTTTCGAAGTGCGCATCTGGGTGTATGCGCGCGCGCGTGTGTGTGTGTGTGCGCGCGCGTGTATGAGTGTGTGAGTTTGGGGAGCCGAGCGCTGACGCCGGCAGTCTGGGCCACTCGGACCAGCGCGGATGAAGAAGGGGAAACTGTTCCTCTTAACTGTGTGAAAGGCAGAGCGGGGGTGAGGGTACGAATCGAAACTTTCTGGGTCAGATTTAGGTTCCCGGTTACTTTGGAATAAAGAGGAAGAAGCAGAGGGGGGGTGGGGGGGGGTGGGGGGGAGCTGAGATTACGCGAGGGAATGTGTGGGATTAGAGTCTGGCTCTCTCTCTCTCTCTCTGCGGTCCCGATTTCTCAGTTTTCGCGAAAAAAATGTGTTTTCGTCTCCGAGGGCTTCAGATGGAGTGAGTGCGCAACAGGAGAAAAACGCTCTTCTTTTGACGCGCATTTCCAACAGGATCGCAACTGTTGCGTTACTACCCCCCCCCCGTCCCCGTCCTCTCCCCTCTCCGCATTGTGGAAAAACGGCAACATTTTAACTCGCGTTAACACATTGTTGTTGTTAGAAAAATATTTTGGAACAGAAGATGCTGAGGCAGTCAGATTTGAAAAGGAAGGTTTGGTTGTTGCGAAATCACAGGACTGACGCTTTATGGGGGCATATTATTGCGTTGGATAAGAGA
>NW_015112870.1:432302-432947 GCF_001443285.1 Poecilia latipinna | reverse complement strand
CTGCTGACCTACAATCAATTTCCATTGGTTTTTCACATATAATTTTACCACTGTTTGTGATGTTTTCGTAGGTTTCCCAGTCATTTTTGTCTGTGATTGGATTATGCACATTATACCAGTCAGACCACTCACAAGTTGGAATGCATGGAGTTGTTGTAGGGGGAGTTGTAGTTGTGGTTGTAGGAGACTTTGTAGTTGATGGAGTGTGAGAGGTAGGTGTAGTTGTTATGGTTGTAGTTGTCTCTAGAGTTGTTGTGGGAGGTGTAGTTGTAGTTGTTGTAGTTGGCTCTGGAGTTGGACTGGTAGGTGTAGGTGTAGTTGTGGTTGTAGGTGGCTTTGTAGTTGTCGGAGGTGTAGGTGTAGTTGTTTTGGTTGTAGTTGACTGTGGAGTTGTTGTAGTGGGAGGTGTAGTTGTAGTTGGCTCTGGAGTTGTAGTGGGAGTTGTAGTTGTAGTTGTTGTAGTTGTCTCTGGAGTTGGAGTGGGAGGTGTGGGTGTAGTTGTTGTTGTAGGAGGTTTTGTAGTTGTCGGAGGGGTTGGCGTAGTTGTTTTGGTTGTAGTTGTCTCTGGAGTTGTAGTGGGAGGTGTAGTTGTAGTTGTTGTAGTTGGCTCTGGAGTTGTTGTAGAGGGAGGTGTAGTTGTAGTTG
>NW_015112870.1:317463-427826 GCF_001443285.1 Poecilia latipinna | reverse complement strand
GGCTCTGGAGTTGGAGTGAGAGGTGTAGTTGTGGTTGTAGGAGGCTTTGTAGTTGTCGGAGGTGTAGGTGTAGTTGTTTTGGTTGTAGTTGACTGTGGAGTTGTTGTAGTGGGAGATACAGTTGTTGTTGTGGTTGTAGTTGGCTCTGGAGTTGGAGTGAGAGGTGTAGTTGTGGTTGTAGGAGTCCTTGTAGTTGTCGGAGGGTTAGGGGTAGGTGCAGTTGTTTTGGTTGTAGTTGTCTCTGGAGTTGTAGTGGGAGGTGTAGTTGTAGTTGTTGTAGTTGGCTCTGGAGTTGTTGTAGAGGGAGGTGTAGTTGTAGTTGTAGTTGGCTCTGGAGTTGGAGGTTCAGTTGTGGAAATTGATGGTGGGCTTGTTGCACAGGGTTCACTTGTGCGTATCACAGTTGTATTAATGCAGATTGCGTAGTAGCACATTCCCATCTTGTCAGTGACATTGTATATCACATCATGATCTTCATATATTGTCCCATTGTACAAGCAATATGCACATTCTTCCACACATGTCTGATTCTTCTCATCAAAAATTGGCTTATCTTCTGGGCATACTGGATAACAACCTGTAAAAAGCACATCAAATATGTTGTACACTACATAGATACAATGCTAAAATAAAAATTTGATCATTAATGGCATTCTTACCCTCCAGATTAGGTATCGGGTTGTTACAAATCCCTTGTGGGTTCAAACAGCTCTTGTAACAAGGTGTGTGGCAAGGACTGTAGTGCCATGTACACTCATCTGGGCTGTTATAGTAATCACAAAAAACAGCTAAAAATGAAAGCATAGCAGATGTCAGTAACATTCAGAAATGTTACACACCATGGGATACATTTCTTAAAATTACCTGGATAAAGACATTATAATTTTATTGTGTAAGATAAAATTCACAAATCATTGAAGAATATTTGATCATGACTGATTTGAATAAGATTTTTAATTAAACCAATTTTGAACTGAAATATTTTAAGAAAAGTGTTTACAACTTTTTATAGAAACTTGAATTTTTGTTTTCCATATTGTCTGGTGGAATTATCATGTTTTAGTCAGGTGTTAAGTGTTGATTTAATATTCCTGAGAGACTGAGATTAATCATCCAGCATGTGAAGCAGAAGCAATAGAACCTAGTACCGAGATGTCAACTTAGGACCTATACCAATTATTCAATTATGATTTTCGATTCAACTTTCCCACAGTCATAGCTTGTCACTCAGGAGGAGTGAGGCAAGTATCACAGTTGGACAATGGAGAAGAAAGGCATAGTGTGACCCTGATGGGATGACACATAGGGTAAAAATCTCACGCAGGATCCACCTGACCCCTCTTAGGGCTATTGGAGGGTTAATACACAACAGCCGGCTTTCTTTATTTTACAAACACATACTTGATTAAAAACATGTTTTACAGCTTGTTCACTTTCTTGTGTGCACAAAAAACAACTTAATGTGTGTACAAAACAAGAATTAGGTGTGCCAGTTTTCTTTCATCGACTTAGGTTCAAATCGCAGATACGGCCTCAAATACATACTTACAAACCAATTCATATTTCATTAACATTTGTGAAGAAAATGTAACTCTTTTTATAGTCATCATTGTGCTTTTGGCATGATTCAAATGCAATATTCTTGTTAAAATAAATCTAAATGTTTTGAACAAAACTCCAAATTTCCACTTTTTAGTACACTTTGTAAGGGAACATAATTTACATTTCACCTGAGTATAACAGTCATTCGTTAAAATTCAAGAACTCCTTCAAAATTCAACAAAGTCTTGTGATAGATATACTCTTTAGAGATAAAGTTTTGAGTAAGAGCCTAAGGACACTAATAATGCTGAAATTATTACATTTTAAAAAATAAGGTTAAGAACCCAAGATGCTAGCACTTCAAAAGTGAGTAGCCAAGAAAGGAATGCTTTTTTTATGGTGATGACAAGCAATTTGAAAGCCACTTCTACAAAGTCTCTGCAGAGATGAACATGGTGCCTCAAAGGCAAAAGCATCATTTTAATCAAAGAGTGTTATAGTTTACTCACGGCAGATGTCTGGGGTTCTCCATGCAACACAAACTCCAGCCTCTGTGCAAGCCTGAGCGTAGGCTGCGACAGCTGAGCAGAAACACTCACAATCTCCTCCAGTGTCGCAGGCGCACGAGTCTTTCACACAGTTGTCATAAAAGGTGTGGGGATCAACCTGTTTGTTTGCAAAATAAAACAAACCAATATAAGAAAATGGAATATGTTTACTATTTTATTGCAAAAAACAGAACTAAATTATTCAGACCTTATGGTGGCAGTCTTTGAATGTATTCCCTGTTATGATGCTGCACATCATTTTTGACCATTGATGTCTCATGGGTGCAGCTGCACAAGAATCCACAATCTCTTCCTTATCTGGGCAAGTGCTCTGAACTTTCCAGCTGTTTGCAAACTCTAGAGGGTTGCTCACCACCAGCTGACCCTGGGTGGTGAAGTCGTTCAGTCCGTTGCCATCAAAATTTCCACACAAGCCACACACTGAACCCTGTGCAAACAGTCACACCAGGCAACTAATTAGTCACAAAATACATTTTTAAAGAAAATTTGATATCCATCTGTAAAAGATTCCTGTCATTCTTAATAAACATTGACTGTTACTCACGGCGTGCTGGGGCTCCAGAAGGATGCGAACAGCTGTTTTTCGATCCCATATCAACGCCACACCAATTTTTGATTCTACCACCAGGTACAAGCCGACCCTCCTTATTCTGTACTGAATCAGGTTGCCATGTCCCAGATCTTCCTCGATATATTTACCCTTTATTAGTTTGATTTCTGTTCGCTAGAACACAAAAGAGATTTCTGTTTCAGTAGCTATTGTTAACATAACATTACCTCTTTCTTGCAAATAACTCTGAAATGTAATATTCAACTACTTTAGGATCAGAAATATTTTGTCTGGACTTACCCCTAGTTGAATTCTGACAATTTTGGAGCAGGTGGTTCCCGAAGAGCCACAGGGAACATTTTCTGTAATAACTCCAAAGTTGTTCTCAGCTGTTTTGTTGCCACATTTATTCTTAAAAAGAAAAATTTTCATTAAGCATTCAGTGTGTGTGTGAGTAATAATCTCCAACAGTCTTGAATTTCATTTACCTTGACAGCGACGTAACCACATTCACCCTGAAATCCATATGTCCTTTGATCAAATGTGTTGTAGTGCCCACTTCCATAAATAATACAAGATGCTGGGCATTTTTTGTCAGTGCAATGCCATTTTCCACTTTTACAATCGCTAGATTTCAAAGAAATTGATAAATTGTTGAATAGTTTTTAAATAAACTGCAAAGTAACATTGTAACAACTTGACATTGAAACAAGGTATGCATTATACAAATTATAATTGTATTTCAAATATGGGCTTACCAGGTATTGCACAGGTCAGGGATCACTGCTCCGGGAGCAAAAATACGTCCGTTGTGCTTGCATGGACAGTCAGTTACTTTCACACAGTCCCCTTTGCCGTCTTCGAGGAGGCCGTCCGGACACCGACAGCCAGACTCACACTCTGTAAAAAGCTGGGAGGGGAGAAAGATTGTAAGAATTTGAAACAAAAAGCATTTGCCATTTTTTGTTAAATTTGTTTTCATACTATAAAAACACTACAATCCAAATAGACAATCCACAGATATCACAGAAACAATTATTGCACAAACTCGCTGAGGCTCAGTGGCTTTAATAACATCTACTCACACATTCATCACTTTCCAGATTCGAACAAGTTTTAGCACACTGTAGCCCAAGGTCTCCAGCGGTTGCAGAGGAACAGTTGAAGTAGACTTTTGGATAAGGACACACTATAACAAAAAAAAGAATCATTTTTACTTTATAGTCAATCAACCGAATAAGGGAGCTATGAAAGGGAGAGAAGAGTAGAAACAAACTAACATGACATGCGGCTTCTCCAAGAATGACAATGAAGTACTCCATTATTGCACACACTAGAAGAAGACATTAAAAATCCTGTAAGGTGCATGCAGGATATTATGATAAAAACTGACAGATACCACACATTTAGTTTTCATTTAATCACCAGTGCTCATCTCTGATGTTGATGGATGTCCCTGGCTTAATGTAATTGCCGTTATAGAAGCAGGAACATTTTTCCACTGGAACACAAAGGCCGTTTTCATCCAAGTAGAGACCCTCAGCACAGGAGCAGCCGTCCACAGGCAAGAAGTCCGAGGTGCAGCTCTGCTGCTCCGAGCTCAAAGACCTGCATGTCAGCTGGCATCTCTGATGTGTGTAAGAGAAGGTCTGAGATGCCGGGCAGCTCTTTGTCTCTGTATCTGTTTTGTGGATTTCAAGAAGACGATTGCTTAGAAGTTTCATGTCTCACAAATGAGGGCAATAATACTTTAAATAATTATTCACAACTTAAAAAATGGTATTCTTACCACACACATTATCTCTCCAGTTTGTCAGGAAAACTCCCTTTTCTGCACAAGCTCGAGCATAAGAAGAGAAGACGGCACACAAACATGCCTCGCTCTTCTCGCAGCTACAGGTGGAGTAGATGCATCGCTGCAGGACACAGAAAACACACTCAAAAATGATCGTTCCGCCAAATATAACCAGTGGTGATTACTGAAAATGAGCAGTGTGACTCTTCGCCCAGGGTTGCACAGCCTTTGGGGCACTTCAAGCAAGTTTTCTATCAGTTATTTGCATGTCAAATTAATCATTTGCATTGTCGATCAAAAATTAAAACAGGGTAAGTGCCTTAGGAAAATATGAGTGTACACCATGGCGGGATGAAGTCACTATATGCTCCTTCTGATAGAGCACTTCAGTGAACTGTTACCTTACTTTTAGTGAGGAATCAGGATTGTGTTTGATTATCTTTTGATCAAAATATAAAATTCTCAGGCATGTCAAATCTAACTGGATAGTTCTATAATGTACAGATCATCCTTAAAACACAGGTAGACATGAAAAAAAACCTTTATTTGTTAAAAGAAATAGCAGTTTTAATGTTTACTTTGGCATTAGAGCTATCCCAGCTTGTTGTTGAGTTGCAGAAGATCAAGAGCAGCTGCTGAATGTGGTAGAATTGTGAAAATACTTTTTTTCATACCTTGTGAAACATCTCGGGATCCACCACCGATCGGCACTGGGCAAAAGCACTGTCTGGACTCACAAGTAAGGCGCACCAGTGTTTGGCATACATCTCTAAAGGGAAGAGGGGGGAGGGAGCAGTAGCTTTAATTTGAATCTCTACATTATTTAAAACATAAGACTTAGCAACTAAGAGCAGACCATATCTTTCAAAAGAATAAAAAAATTCCACAATTGTTAGTTACCGTTTTCCAAACTGAGGGAACATGGATCATCAAGTCTTTCCTCAATGTCTGAGCACATGAGGTTAGCCTTCCAAGAGTTACTGAAGGTTGCTGCAGTTCCCTCCACAATCCCCTGAGGAGTCTTCATTTCATCACTCAAGATCATGTTGAAGTTCCCACATAAACCTGAAGACATCACTTATTTTAACATTTTGAAAACTGAAGAAAAGATGTTGGTCCATAAAAATGAATAGAGTATATTTTAGTGTTTCTTGGGGGGGGAGGATAACGTTGACACAATCAAAAATATCAGTGTCTTCTATTTGACTCTAATTTCTGTTTAATAAATGCACAGTTGTGATCTTTTTGTAGTCGGCTCCAAGCTGTTATTTTAGACACTGACTAGTGATGGAAGGTGCAGACGATGCTTAACAATCAGCACACAAACGTTTGTTGTTGAGACAAATGCAAAACTCACCACGTGTCTTTGATGTGTAGCTTTTCTCCAGGCTGATGTAGACTTGCATGAGAGGGACATGCTGGATCTGAATCTGCAACCCGAATCTGGTCTGCATCAAGATGTGAAAGGATGAGGCGTGGAAAATGCTGATGTCTCCTAAAATAAACAGATTAATATAAGATCAGACTTAAATTTAAATGGAACCTGGAAGAATACTGTTTAATTCAGACTTTTTGCCTACCTGATTGGTACGGCAGAGTGACAGTCTGCATGTTCTGCTGAACTCCACCATCAGAGATGAATGATAGCACCTGAGGAAACAAAAACGAGTCAGATAAGTTTTCACAGTTTAATCTTATTAAATGGTTATGTTATTTTACTCACGTTATTTTTGTCATTGTTTAGCAGGATTTTAAGGGACTTCAGGCATGTGTCAAACTGTTGGTAAGCACAAGGCACCAGCTGGGCCAGGAGGGTAAAGTTTGGGCTCACTCCGTCCTAAAATGTACATTGAAGTCACAATTAATTAAAAAAAAAAAAGACAAGAAAAGTCTCATCTTACTGCACTAAGCATGTTATTAAATTGCTCATTTACCTTGCTTTCCACCTTTGCCAGAGTGTAGTAACAATCCCCATGGAAAGTGTAAGTTTTCCCATCAAAAGTAGTGAAATATGAACCTTGTTCAACTGCACATGTAGCCGGTGTTTCAAGGGTGATGCAATCCCACATTCCCTCAAAGCATGTGCTGAAATAAGATATATATTTATAGTTAACATAAAATACTTTATTTTACACAATCTGTATACATGACTAAGCATCTTGACATACCATTCCTCTTGATCTATTCGGTAAACGTCTCCAGGGTTGTAGATTTTGTCACGCTTGCACTGACATTCAGACTGAGGAATACAGCCTCTCTCAGAAATATCATCAAACACCGTTCCTGAGGAAAGGCATTTTTTATTTTATTTCAGTGGAATTTTATTTAAAAAATCCAGAGGGATCATTTAATCTAAAATGTTATATGAACTAACCAGAAGGACAGAAGCATCCGTCCATTTTGTGGTCCTCACAGAGTGAACTTGTGTCCTGATGTGTGCAAGTATCCATGCAAGGGGAGCCGCTTTCTTCATAGACCATGTTGTAAGGGCATTCTTTGGCTGTGACAACGAGATGTGAGAATTAAGACAGGCGAAGAAGGGTTTTAATTTATCTGTTTTTACGGAAAAAGTGAACTTATATGACATATTTATAAGACATTTTGCAGAAAACGTGCTTTTCGTTTCACAAAGGTTTTAACTGAAATTTCACGTTTATTTCTTACTCTGATAATTCCAGTTAACAGAATCTTGCCACATCATATCCAAAAGCTACAGAAAGAATAAAACTCTTACCACAGAACTGAGCTGTCCTCCAGTTGGGAGGCTGTCCTCCTGCATGGGAACACTGTCGAGAAAACTCAGACAGCGTGCTGCAGACACAGAAGTCATTGGTATTGTTATTGCAGCCACACATGTCCTTTACACAGGCCTGGATGTAAACTTCATGGTTAATCAGTTTAGTGCATGAGCTCCAGGACTCTGACAAAAACATGTTTTCACAGAAAGTGAGCTGTAGAGAAAAAAAAAAAAACAGAAAAACAGGAGTGAAGTTAGCTTCTGGGTACTTATTAAAATGTTGTAAAGATGCATATATTAACTGAATAGTAAACTCACATATTCCTTGCAGGAATCTGAGACAGTCTCAACCTCCAGCAGTCCACCTTCCTCCTCATACGGGTCCTCGCAGTCATCATTTGGGTGGTGGGCTTTGTGTTTGTTTCCAAACTCAATGGGGCTGATTTTACGGCCTGTGAGCGATCAGATCAGATCAAATCAGATCAGATCAGATCAAAATGTCATATCACAGAACCTAAAAGAATCAACTCAGACTAAATTACCCTATACATACCATAATTAATGAACTCATTGTATACTGGGACACCATTGAAGTCTCCACAAAGTCCACAAGTTCGGTTTGCAAAGTCAGTATCAATTTCCACCTAAAACATGTACAAGAAAGAGTCCTAAATTAAATCTTTACACCAGAAATACCATTGCAAAGACAATACAATAGATCATCAATGTGCTAAAAAATGACCAATAGAATGTAAAATGTTCATAATGACCTAGCCTAATTAATAAGTTGCCTTTCAAAAGAGACATTAGAAAGTAGTAATTATTGTTGTAAATCATAAAAGACCAAGTTCATTTGTTTGAAAGGTTAGTTTTTACCATCACAGCATCTTCTCCGTTCCACATGACAGTGAACCCGACTTTGCTCTGAAACTTGATGTAAGCAGCATTATTTTCCACTTGCACCCCTCCCTTGTAGTAAGGCAGAGGGACTCTGGTAAAAGAAAAACATTTAGTAGACATTTGTTGTTGTTTTTTACTGTGAGGCTAACATATCTGTGCTTTTCTCAGCTCTATCTCTTCATTTTACTCACTTCTCATAGTTGACAGTGACCCAGCTCTTGCTGATGTGAAACAAAAGTTCATTGACGGTGACTGACAAGTAGCTGATGGTTGGGTTTCCGTCCTTTTCTGCTCTCTTTATGTGCACCGAGAAGAGCTGATAGGAGTCGTGACAGTCGGACATCAGGTTGTATTCACACATGCCGGGAAACTGGTACACATCCCCATCGAAGGTCTTGAAGTGAGCTCTGCCCCATGTGCTGCAGATGCTGCTGACATGGTTGTAAACTAAAAGAGGATTTCTAGTTACATCTTGAAATTCTACACTCAGTTGAAAGTAGAGACAAAGAAATCAATAAGACATCCATGACAATCTTCACTGTGATTTTCTTCACCGTGAAGAAAATCATTCCTTTGTGTGTAAAGTTGGAATCTTACCCAGTGTGGTTTGGACCTCAGAGAAAGTGAAGACAGATAAAGCGAGGAAACTCCACAACACAGATCTCCACCTCATGGTTGCCACTGTGGACTCGCTGTCACCAGCACTAGAAATGGTCAGTCGTACCTGGCTGCCATTTATATGGAGACAGCAAAATTTCTTTGCTCACACCCTCTGTCCAAATGGGACTTGAAGTTTTACTGCCAAGTCATGGTAAACATTTGCACGATTGTCTGACGCCTTTCAAAAGTCCAATATAAATTATTCTTATATCCTCCTCATCTCTTTATTGAACAAATATAATTGCCCTTTATGCAGGAATCTTTTTGAAACGGAGATGAAGTCCGATAAATCTCTTTGTTTCTGCTTCTTTTCTAAATGTATCATACATTACTATCAAAGGGAAATAACAACAGAAACACAACTAAGAAGGAATACTAAATTGGGTACACTCAAAGGTGATTAACACTAAAGTTAATTAACTTTTAGTATGAAAAAGTTTGAGGCCAGAACAGAAATTTAACCCGTTGACTTGTAAAAAAAAAGACAGATCATGACCCCTGATCAAAAAAGAAACCTCCTAGCGACCTCATGATAATAGATGTTGTAATTATGTAGCCACATTTCTTTATGATAAACAATGAGTAAGTTATAGAAAATTGTTTTAAATTTTGAAAGTATGTATGTACTCAAACATGCATACTTTGAAAGAGATTTATCAGACTCCAGTTTTGAAGTAAGATTCGATGAAACAGTGAAGGAGAGAATTGAGCTGCACCTATCATATTTCATTAGACAACTAAATTTATGGAGAACATAATTCAAAGTTCTCAGAAGATAATAATTGTTTATAGATAATAATTGTTTGTGATTATTTCCTACATTTTTGAAAGCTTTATGCAATTCACAACAGGACATGTTAATGGTTTAGGGCCACTGTTATAAAATAAATAGTTTGTTTACTTGGATTGACAGGAAGTGAAAAGGGATGGAATGAAAAGTTGTGATACAAAACCTGATTCTGAACCATTTCTGTTCAGTCTAACACCCTGTTTTTTTTTTTTTGTTTTTTTTGTTAAACCCCCAAAATCGTGTTTTATATTGTTTTGACAAAAGTCACAAAAATCTGCCTCAGTGCATCTGATTGAAAGAATGAATGGTTGAATAACACAGACGTACGTCATCAAAAGTTAATATTTGCTCTCTTCTAGTTGCAGTACCCATTTCATTATCTTAATTGCGTTGAACTAAGAATGGCCCAGGATGCACTTCTGAAATGACAAAGCTGCATCCTTGATTGCCATAATCCCTTTTCTGTAGTCATGTTGACAGAACAAGCTCTAGTATTGATCTTATTCCAATGTAATCACTGCACTTTACTAAACTTGTCTTTCCTCGTTTACCTCCTCGTGCTCTCCAAAGTTTTCTTTCCTCTTACTGCATGTTTCTGTGTGTTGTGTTGTATTGGAATGAATAAGTGTAATTTATTTTTTGTCATTTTTACCTTTCCATTCTTTCAAGTGAAAAAGCACACACAAAAAAACCCCCAAAAGAAAACCAATACAAACAACACAAAACCAAAAAGCAAAACTACAAATACAGAAATATATTATAAACAATATTTATTTAAATTTCTGTCAAAAGTAAGCACACAAAATGTCTGAAAAAAATGGAAATGGAAGAATAAACTTTTCATATCTACACATTTTCATTTGTAAAACATTAGCAAAATAAATCAAAATTGCAGAATATTGGCACTATGCTTACAGAGTGACAGCCTTGAGCTATAAATAGGAGTAAGTCAGAAGTTCTCTTTAAAATTTTCCTACTTTTCAATTTAAACTTAAGTTATTTTCACGTTGGAAGGCTATAGGTTTAAAAAAAATACAAAGCTAGCTGGTATTTTCTCAAATGTCACCAGGTTTAAGCTCCTCCAAGTGCAAACAGGGCTTTGAACCACTCCCACAGTGGGACAGCTGTGAAATGAGAAAGCTCTGTAGTTATTACTCTACTGTTGATTGAAGGAGGATGTTGCCCACTCTGAATTATCTCAAGACAGCGTGGATTACAGGCAGTACTTCAACATTTGTATAATGATTGTTGACAATACATTTAACCTCCAGGACTTGTCATCGTTTCCCATAAAACAACATGCGTCAAAATGCAGCACAGCCTGAGACGCCCGGAAAACTCAATACAGTGGACATCTGCTGCAGTGGTTTCATTTCAGCTGGTGGAAAATATTTTATCTTATTATTGTCTATCAAGATGAGCAATGATATATTAAATAACAAAAGCTAAACTGTGAACTTGTAAAAGCATATGGTGCTACAGTCAGTTAATGTCTAAATGAACTAAATACATGTACTTCAGTAAAAATATTGACTGGAGTACAGTGTGGCTTATTTTCTTCAATAATTGCATAAAGAAGGTCAAAATTTGACACGTTTTAGTGGAATTAACTACAAACGCTGAATATAAGCCACACATGCATAACCAAAGTGTTTCATCTGAATAATCCCTAAAACAACTCAGGTAATACCTTCTTATCACCTAAGCTAAAAGTTTTGCTACTGCAAAGCTCAAATAATTTGCTTAACCCTTGTTCAAAGTGTGAACTTCCACTTTGTGTCCAGAAGTGAACACAGGCTGCAACTCACAATGCTTAATCTAAAGATCAATTTCACATTGGGTCAACTAAACATGTTCAACAAAATCACAAAGAGTGACACTGAGGGATGAGGTGAGAACAACTTACATTATCAAATTTATTCTGAACATCTTATAAACTTTCTACTACCATGTGAAAGCTGTTTTTGTTGTTAATCACTAAACAGAGTGAGTTAGTAAAAAGAGATATTCACGTCCACAGCACTGAACACTGGACAACACATTTCTATTAAAAGAGGTTGGAAACATGACATATGTCTGAACTCCTATAGTTACTATCAAACAGACTGAACAGTTTGTGTCATGATACTTAGATGTTTGGACTTTTCATTTCAGTTTTGGTAATTTCTTATATCTTGCCATTTTAGGTTATTTCTTGCATTATTCAGAGGTCAGCAGTTCATTTTACACAATGAGGAAGAAGACTTGAGTGAGACCTGAGGAGGACCTGACATTTTCGCTTTCTACCTACAGGGGGCGATATGTGTTTTACATTCAAGTTCTCAACCATAACAAGATCAGTCGCGCATGCGCAGCCAATGTGACCATCATACATGGAGACTGTTTGAAATTGAGCGGTGTTGCAATTTAAAATTTTCTAAAACTTTAATGTAACGTTAGATAACCAGATCTCTTTGCTCAGAACGGTCCCCATGGGTAAGTTTAAACCTATCATGTTTATATTTGACACTTAATGTTAAACTACTGCCCGTAGGAGCGACTTGCGACGGTAACTAGCTTAAATATGTCTATTTAGTACCTAATCTAAATGGTTTCTGAGGCTTAAGTAGCTAAAATCACGTGGTTTATATGCGTCTAACATTGGATTATTCACATCGACAACATATTTATGGGTTTAACAATATACTTTTCTAACAAAACGAACAGGAAAAGAGCTCTAAAACTGATACAATAACTTTCATTGAGTTATTCACTGTAGGAATACTTTGGTGGATCTGTTTTACTATTTAGCACATAAACATTTTAAAAACTAATTTATTTGTAAGTTAGCATTAAAATAATAGCTTAATACTGAAGGAAAGTCTATATAATATTCCTTAAACATTCGTGCTTTTCTGCTACGGCAATGATCTTTAAAGTCCTCATTAACAAGATTCATTCATATTGAAAGGCTCTTCGATTTATATTGAGCGTCTCTGTTTATTCCTTAAGACACCAGCGTTGATGGTGCTGAGCCGGAAGAAAATGAGAGATCCCCACCTCCACCCGGACCCCAGTCTCCTCATATGGATCGTAACCCGTCGCCACCCCCGGACCAAGCTGATGGAGACGAGGGAGAAGATCTGGATGCCATCGGAGACACCGTTTACAGCAAGCACTGGCTTTTCAGCACGCTGACTCGACTCATTCAGGTAGGTGGACTGCCGTGCTAAGTCCTGTTTCCTAATCACTAACTTTTAGCGTGTCTTAAGTTTAAAACATGCAGATAGAAAGCCAACATAATCTAATATAAAGTTGCATTCGGAATATACAAAATAGGATTTTTCTTTTTTAGCAGCAAAACTTCATCCCAAGCCAAAAATCTCTCGAGTTCTCTTTTTTTGCACCCATTTCAAAGTTATTTGAAGCATCCTTTATTTTGTGTTCACTGCTACTAATATTTAAATCTCTGCAAACTCACGTTGTTTTCCAGACGATTACAGAGCATTCAGAAGAGAACTCAGACGATCAGATGCAGCTCTCTGACGATGACGAAGAAGATCTGTGCAGAGTTTGGGACATGGCCATGGATAAGGTGCAGTACTTGAATAACCATATTCTGCTGCACATTAAACTAAAAAAAAAAATGCTTAAATGCATTTATGAAGTTAATTGTAAACATCTAAATTCATTTGTGCCTAAAATGTAGCTCTGTTGTAAAGATTGTGGATATTAAAATTAAAGAAGATTTACATAAGGAAATGTGGAATTAAACTGGAGATTGCAGATCTTCTCGCACAGTGCATTTAGCTGTTGAATTTATAGGCATGATGTAACAATAATCCAGCTTTAATATTTACTGCTTACGGCCCTAATGCGTGCAGGACGTGGCGGGTTTCCTACAAGAATTCAAAGCGGCTGATATCCTTCTTGGAGTCATAGCCAAATCTCGCTGCCCACGTCTTACAGTGAGTGAAGTGCTTTTCATTCACGCCAGATTTCAATCTTAAATGATCAATAAATGTCCCTATAATACTAGTCCTATGAATAATGTTTTCATTTCAACTTTATACCTATCATTTTTTCTTTCTCTAGGAAATTTGTGTAGGAATCCTTGGGAATATTGCCTGTTTTCCTGACACATGTGCAACTCTCAGCCAAAACGAGGATTTGGGGTGAGTGGCAACTAAGCTCTCCAGTTATTTATTAAGCATTTTGCTCCTGCTACCTTTCTGATATCTAATGCAACTCCCTGGTGTGACCACAGTGCTGTGCTGTTGCTTCTTCTGGGAGATGCTGATCCCCCAACCCTTCTAGAAACCAGCAGGTATCATTTTAATCTTCCCTAACTAATGAAAATCAGGGACTAATAGAGTATCGTTAATTCCTCTCGTTATGTTTGCAGACTGCTGTTGACCTGTTTGTCTCAAAAAGACTTCTGTTCCCTGTGGCTTCAGCGAATACGACAGCAGACATCTGTGTGCTCCAGCCTGTGCTTCATCATGAGCAGTTCTACTAACAGTACTCTACTTTCATGTTATGCTTTCTATTTATTTGCTGATTGCTTGTATTTGTTAAAAAAATAATTAAAAAAAAACCTTACATTTTCTTGCAGCACTGTGATTTTGAAGTTTTTCTCTTTGACTTTCCACATTTGTTTGCCTGCTGTCTAATTTATTCTCATCTGTGTTACTCAGCTGATCTGCTGGAGAAGGTGGGAGAGCTGATCGACAAACTGTTCGACCTCGATGAAGAATTAATGAAGTGCTGGATCACATCTCAGCCGAGTGATGAGAAGGAGCGAGATGGGGACATCAGTCTGGAGTTGAGCTTGTGTCTCCTTGAGGCAGCAAAGCAGCTCAGGTGGGAAAGAAGTGGTATCCAAGTTTTTCCTGACAGATCCGACGCCTTTCATTGTGTTGCTAACTTTTCCATTTCTGTATTTGGACACAGAAAGGTTCCACAGAAAAATATTGACTTTACCTTTTAAATATATAGCAAAAATAAAGAGGAGAGAAGCAGTGGCTGAGAAAATGCTGACATGTAACAGGCTTAGGAAAAGGCTTAAAGGTTTGGCTCGTACTCCCTTCCTTGTCAACTTCCAGCCAACTCACCAGCTGCTGCTAAGAGCTGTAAAAATGACAAACAGGATCAGGTCACTACCTGACTCCAGTTGAACCTTGTAGTATTTGGGTCACAGTGATTGTAAGAACCATATATGAATGAAATGAATAATTATTGATGTGACAGGAGCACGCGGCTTTGACACTTGCCACACATTTAGTGATTGATACACACACACACACACACACACAGTGCTGTTCAGACATTTACATGCTCTGGTAATGGTCATGGATATATTAATAATTTGGCTCTTTTAAAGACATTCAGATGGGTTTTAACACTGGCTGGATATTTCACCTCTTTTCTTATTAACATTAACAGGATGCTTTTGAAAGTTTTTTTGTTTTTATTCAGCTGTGTTTTTCTTTTCTTAAATATAAAAATCAACAGGAACATTGTCCAGGGTCAACAGATATTTACAGCCTACTTACAGAAATGCTAATTGTTGTGCGTTGTCCTTGCCAAATAAATTAATAAATAAATAATCCATCTAAAATGTGGATGAAGATGAGTATGTCAAACATGCGCTTATCTCTACGATCTATGGAAAGTGGCATTGCAGGAGAATAAATGATTTCCTAGCGCAGCGAGACGTGTGGAGTGGTTCAGTTAGCGTCAAGTTGGTTTAGTGTTTTTTCCTCTTTGAATCAATTAAACCATCATTGTAAAAGTGTGTTTTGTATTTACTAACTTTATCTTTATTTGAAGTCTGTGTTTTCAACCTGGACCAGGCTGGTTCAAACACGTATTAAAATCCCTTAATTTGACAATTTGAGCTTCACTGCATGTCTTCCCCTTCTCTTTTTATCCTTCTTCAGAGCCAACTACTAATGAATAAATGCCACTCGTGTTACAAAAGCTGCATTTGAAAAAAGAAGCTGATTTTTAAATTTTTTTTTGTAGCATGTTAATGATTTCACTGTGCAGCAACTTACCTGTCTTTTGGCAACAGCTTCATAAAGCCACATTCATGTGAAGTTCCATTATATTGATGTTTATATTTTCGCAGGTCTGAGAGTCCCGATGGTCTGGAGGTTTATCTTCACATCTTCCAACTTCTCACCACTGTAGAGGAGGGCATTCAGGTTTTTGGTAACGTTTCTTTCATCAGATTTCAGTCTCAAGAGGTTCAAGGTTTAAACGTCGAGTTGAGAAAAGACATGTCATTGTTTTCCCCAGCGGCGCCTGATGGACCTGGCAAACCACTGTGGGAGTTTGTTAGTGACGTTGTGTGCGAGGACCTCTGTCAGCTAAATGATCTTCCGGTTGTCCTGCATGAGCAGAAAAGCATTTTAATTCAGGCGCTGTCTGTGCTGCAGGCTCTTTATAGATGCCAGGATACGTGGTGCAGCAGAAACGACACAAGTAAGTTTCCAAACATCTCCACTGTTCCACCTGCTTCAAAACTTTTAAGTCTTTTTGGACTGATATCCCAGATCGACTTTTACTCTTCAAATAATTTTTTGTTTTTTTGTTTTTTGTTTTCTTTTTCCCGCTATCCAGGTCCGTCTCTGATTGGGTCAGTCTTTCGGGTGTGCCAGCATCAAAGCGAGTGCAAAAAGGAAGATTCCAACAAAGACGAAGCAAATGACCAGCTGCAGATACTTGCAGAGATCACCTCAGAGTTTCTAGCTGACATTTGCCTTAATATTACAAAGGTAATCAATTAAATATTGCAATTTTTTTCCTATTATCACAGACGTACAGCCAGATAACTGTAAATGATCTCATGTTTCTGTACTGTTTCACTGTAGGACACGGTTACAGATTTAATAAAGAATGACGACCTGACACAGAAAACTTGCCAAGCAGCTGCAGCCTGTTTGCTTCCCAATTTTAAGACTTCTGTAAGTTCTCTCTTCAGACATATTACTATTTAAACTTTTCCTTTTTTTATGAATTGGTCTTATTGTATTTCTTTGGCATATCGTCTGTAATCAGCTGCTGTTACAAGCATTCTCAATGTGCAACAATATTATCAAACTGACCAAAGTTTGATGTTTATAAAAGCCAGATGTAATGTGAACGAGTATCAGATGACACTGAAAGTCACTTTAATGTATTTGAGTGAAAACAGTACAGGTTAGTGTAAAATAAAAAATTCAGTTTAGGCTTATTTCTAACAATTACGCAGGTTTGGAGAGAGATGTATCACATAGGCTTTTCACGTATCTTACATGAAGCATTTCTTGGAATAAACTTTTGTCGCACAAGATCCAAATTCAAATGAATGGAAAATTGTGCAAAAATGGATTTTAAATTCTCCTGTACAAATAACATTACTGTGATCTAAATAAAAGCCTCTCCTGTTTTTGCTATTTATATTGAGAGGTTTTATTTTAGACCTGCTGTCTAATTAGTCTGACAGACTGTCCCACCACACCACCTCCTGTGGAAAATAAACACGTCATTTCCACCCTTCCCCTTTTCTTCTCTTGTACAGTTTGAGCACCTGCAGGCTGCGTTGTCGGAGGCTGATCCTCAACTGGCAGACATGATGAGGACTCAGTTTCCTGTCTGAGGCTCCAGCTGATCAGTGTTTAGCTCTCATTCAGTCTCCTGCTGCTTTTTATAGTACCTAGTATTTCCTCTTCAAATATTTGTATTTCCATGTGATAGACATTATCATTAATGGTAAACTATATCATTTCTTTTGATAACTTGATCTATGATTGCCTTTCTTGGCAAGATTAAAGATCCGTACATGTTTTACAGTTTTTAATTACTTTTTTTTATTAAGATTATATGTGCCCTTTATTGAATTATTGATGTAATGATGTGATAAGAAAATTTAAAGCAAACAGTCGGCCAATATGATTTCAGGACACCAAACACACATACTTGTTTTTTTGGTTTTTTTTGCTTACTTGAGGATTTATGATGGCGACGGACACTTTTATTGACACCCTTGGTAAATTTGTTTAAAATGTTTTTGCTGGAGCATAAACTTGCAGTGAAAATATCCAGCCTTTTTTTTTTGGGGGAGCATAACTACTGAGAAGTGGGGGAAAATAAATCCAACATCTAATTATTCTCCTTTTAACTCAATCGATGTACCACGGCTGGTGGTTTCTCTAACAGTTCTTAAAAAAAAACAACTGTTTTCATTCTTTTTAAAATTGATCTTAAAGGACTAATTTCTTTCAAGGTTATTTTCTTTTCACCTATCTTTACAAAGAAACATCCATGTCTTCAAGCAGCAATCATCACTGAGAAATGCTATTGTTGCTTTTATTCCATCCATCCATCCATCCATCCATCCATTCATCCATTTTCTTACACCCTTGTCCCTAGTGTGGTGCCTATCTCCACCTAACGTTCTGGGGCGAGAGGCGGGGTCACCCTGGACAGGTGCTTTTATTACAGTAAAATACAATTTATTTTACCTGACCAAACAGAGAAGATCATCTTAGATGACATTAATAATTGGTAGAAATGTTCTTTTCCACCTTTTAACTTGTGTGTCACAAAACCTAAAAATAAATGTTAGTTTACGGCCTGGTGCTCATTATTTACATTCATGTTTCAAACAATAAATGTTTGCCAGGTGCATTTTATAAGTACATTTCCACATAAGACAAAACTGCGTTTAGTCACCTTTTTTTAAGCATATGAGTAATGATGCTGATGACGAGATCAAGTGTTTACCAAAGGGTGACAGTCACTTGGTAAGGATAAAGACAAAAACAACAGATGAAAGGCTTTGAGCCTGGAAACAATAAACTCATCTGGTTTCCAAATGAAGCGCTTCGCCCACTCGTGGAGAAGAGCCCAGCAGCCTGCGCACTTCCAGCAGGCTCACCAAGGCCCCTTGAATATAGCAGCTCTTTAATTAAAGCTGGGATTGATATGTAGAACACTCTTTCTAATGGAAATCCCTGGGTGGTAATGTTGGATGTGAGAACGGAGGACCATCCCCTTTTTTTTTTTTTTTTTGAGGGGTGCGGGGGAGCAACGTCTCTCTGAACACCTCTGCTCTGACCTGTGCTGCACGCAGGTTACAACTGTCGTCATAAGGAAGAAATGCCAAGTTAGCTAATCATGCTTGGTCTTTCACGACGGCTTGTGCCCAGTGACGGGTACTCTCCTCTGTCTGCAGGCCTTGCTGCCAGGCTACTCATGTCACAGAAAATCACAGTTGAAGCCCAGATGTTTCCCGCTGCTCTGCCAAACTTGGTTGTCTGCCTGCCAGTCTTCTCAGCGGCATGATGTAATCTGACTTCATGAACAAAACACAGCTGGGTGGTAGTTGTGTGTCCTGTGCACATAGCTCACACATCACTAGCACTGAGATGACTTGGATGTATTTGATGCTGATGTGATGTGTCACATATGAAGTTTCCTTTAACCTCACACCCAAAGGATTCACTGTTTTGTTTTTTTGTTTTTTAAAAAAAAAAAAATTCTGTTGAATTTGATGAAAACTTAAACCCTGTTAGAATATACAGTGTCTTGCCAAAACTATTCATACCCTTGAACTTCACAGCCACAAACTGTGTTTTAGGGACTGAGAATTGTTTTTTCTTTGGTCTTCCATGCAACAACAACAACAAAAAAAGCTTTTTGTTCATTAATATTTTAGGCCAAACATCTGAAACCTTCACACAACATCTGGATTTATACAGAGATAAATTACACAAGGGCAGACTCTATGAAATATTAAATATATAAAAGCAATTAGTTTCAGGTAATTTTATTTTAGGATTACTAAAGAGGGATGAATATGTCACAATTTAAGGTTTTTATTCATGCAATTTAATATATTTTTTTAATTCTTCAAAGTTCATGCCTCCTTTGTGTTTAAAAATTAAATATAATAGAATAAAAGTAAATCTTACTCCTTTCTCAGGAGTCACAGAACACTTCACAGTAAAAATACAATGAAAGAAGCATTTAAGAAATGCATCATAACACTTAAGTGTCAGCAAACCAGGAACCAGTGAGGCTAAAATGTTGAAAATGGTTAATCTGTTGGCACAGTAACATTGCATGTCACATACTGTATATATACTTAGATAATTAAATTCTAACTTTCTGGCTTTTGAACATATTGAATACAATCAAAACAAAAAACTAAATAAATTTGTTTTAAAACAATTTCCCATAAGATCCACCATGTCCTGAATGGCGAAAAGTTCTTATAAATATCCCTTTCTTTGCACGTCCTCCCCTGATCCTGTGGTATCAGTTGTCACACGTCTCACAGGGAGGACAGGGAATACGTGTGGACTTTCACGTAGCCTCTCCTTTGATTCGGAGGACTCTCCCATTCACAAGCACCTGCATGGAGAAGGCGTGTTAACAAAGACACATGATGCCAGTGGGTGCAACCAAAGCCCAGTTCAGCTCATTTCCTGAGTTCCCCGCCCTCCGTCTCTTGTCAACAGGCTCACAATGAAACATTCGTTTTACGTAATCTCCAGAACATCACACGCTCTGACCCTTACCACTTGTAAAGACAATGCTAATATTTGAATTTGTCTTAACAACATGCTCTACTTTTGTTTTTTTTTTGTTTTTTTTGTTTTTTTGCTGGCTTATCGGTTGGAAAATTATAATAAAATGCACACCAATTAATCTGTACAAATTATGATCTATGGCTCAGCAGTAATTTTTTTTTTACAGTTATCAGCATGTTTTAATGTGTGCTGAGCTAAAAAGTGGTTGGCTTTGGGAGGATTTAGCATCTTTTCTAAGTTGAACATCATTAAAAGTCTTTGAAAGTGACACCTGTAGAATTATTATTAAGGTTTCTGCTTTAAAAAAGTTACAAAGAGTTTACCTCCAGAACAGTTCTCACCATGATGTTGGCACTATAAATTTCCTTTTAGACGTAACCTCTGTTTCAAACATGGTGTCTGACCGTGACATCTGCCCCGCTCCTCCTGAGCGTCGCTTTAAGACGTTGGCACGGTTGAACAATTTCCAACATGCTTTTCTTAACTGTGATGGTTTGTAGTAAAATTATGTTCTTTCTGCTTCTGGATATTGGCTGCAGGGCCACTCACTGGAATATTCAGAATTTAGAAACCGATTTGTACAGAACAATCTAAATCTAAATACTGGCAGTTTTTAGCTGATTTCTTGGCTTTCTATGCCTTTCTGCATTTCCTGTTCTTTGTGTGTTAAATGCCCGTACCCTTTTCCACTTCCTTACATAAAGCTAAGCAATAATTTGCTTTGATGTGTTTGAGTGTGTGTATTGCTTTGGTTGCTATATCTGGTGTGAATTTTGCCAAGAGAAAATCTAGAAATACTTTATATTTACAATGAAAAACATTTACAAAGTAAATGTTTGTGTTACCACCTGATAACTCAAAAGAAAAAATACTGCTTTGTAAAAATATTTTCTTTTTACTACATTTGTAATTATTGAACTGATGTATGTGCAATAAATGTGATAACAAAATACACTACAAAAATACTGGCATAGACAAATATTTTTTTATGTTAACACCTCATTAAAATATGTTTCAGTGAGCATTAGGCAGCACTAAGTGGCGTTCTTTTTTAAATACCTGGATGCTTTTAAATCTAGGTACATCTTTTTATACTATCTAAGGATTATTTTGAATGTTGCAGGCGCGGTTCACCCCCTGTCCTTGTGTACACTGATGCCTTTCACCAATACCAAGTAGCAGATGCCGCTGTTTGCTCTGCATTGATAGACGAGGGGCTAATTACAGAGTTGCATTCCAGCCACAGGAAGTGTACACAAGCTGACTATTCACTGTTCTGATTAGCTAGTTGTGTAAGCAAGGCCTGGGATCAGATGAAAGACTGGAAAACTGCTGATGTGGAAGAAACCTTGGATATTTGGAAAGTTAAATACTTGTGATGGGAAAACAAGATCAGATGCCTTGAAGAAGAAGAGTCTTGGCATACTGCTTTTGAAACAACCAGTTACAAAATACTTAAATTATTTCAAAGCAAGAAGCATGAATAAGCATTATCCCATAACTAAAACTGTATAATGCTATTTTTTATCAAAGCAATATAATAAATCTGGACATTTCCATTAGGTTAGAATTTGTGTAACTGTTTACCTTAAGAAGCTTTTTCTATTGTGTCCTGATAAATTAACATTTGCTTAATTACAGCTGTTAATACGTTTCAGTTAAATATTTTTAGTTGTAAGTTGTAATTTCTGACTCGCTGTAGTGTGTACGAAAAAAGAAAACTTTTTTCTTTTTTAAATTGTCATCTTTTATTACACATCTTCGAAATGCTCAGTGAGAAGCAGCTCACTTTTTGGCTTTATTAACTCTAGTGCTTACTGCCATGGCAGAGATTAGCCAGGGAGTTGTTGAGCGCTCTGATGATCAGACACTGTGAGTAAATCTGTCTGATTGGAGTGAACAGAACTGGGACAGATCGGCCAGACTGAAGCTTTAACACACACAGACACACACATGTGAGGCAAACTTCACACATGAGCCTTGGTTTTAATGATGCTGAATTTTAAAATGTCTTTTATTTCTTCTACAGAGGTTTTTAAAATCAATGTTTGGCTTGGATGTGGTTCCACCAGTGACATGAAGAAAAGATTACTGATATGGTCTGATGCCATAGTCTCAGCAGGAGCTGAATGAAATGTGTATTAAATTTGTATTTAATTTCAGTAATAATCCCTTATTTTCACAATATCAATGTCGACTAAATTACAATTTTGAAAAACTGCTTGGAGTCAATATTTGTTTAGTTTCTGTGATTCCGTGAGCGATGATTGTGGAAAACAAAAGAGTAGTGAGGAAAATCTCATATTGCAAAGTCATGCTTTTCCAACACTTTACAATCCTAATCACAACTTGGAAGAACAATAATAGTTACTATGCATTTATCTGGTATTTTATACCATGGAGTGGATAGATATTCATTGACTAATCTAACACTACACAGTTAAATAATCACCAATGGCTGTATCTTTATCTCAGGTGGACACCACTGCCTTTCATCTTATCTGTCAGCATCCCCAGACCCTGATGCTGCTACCACCATGTTTCATAAACGGTATCATGGGATACTGTTTATGGTTGATATGCAGTGTTTTCTGTCACAAATAGCAGTTTGAATATAGGTCCAAAAGTTACATTTTGTTTCTTATGGGCACATGATCTTTTCCCACATGTTTGCTGAACACTGAACACTGATTGTGGTAAGCTACAAATTAGATTTATTTTGGTTTTATTTCAGCAATGGTTTTTGTCTTGGCACACTTCCCTAAAGGCCAGAATTGTGGTTGTCATGTCAGCAGATTCTCATCATCACGATATTCCATCCATCCATTGTTTTCTCCCACTCACAATCCGAATCACGTCGTCGGGGTTACAGGGTTACAGGTCCAGGAGGGAAACCAGAGGTCCATCTCCACAGTGACACCCAGCTCATTCTGGGGGCTCACAAGGCATTCCTAGTCCAGAACTTAGTTTGCTCATTAAGTTCCGGGTCTTGTCCAGTTTGTTCTTCAAATAAAACGTGCTTGGTGATTCTCCAAAGGAAGCCACCTAGGAGGCATCCTGATCAACTTCAACTGACTCCTTTTGATGTGGAAAAGCTCTCATTCTGGCTGCTAGTATCCGGGATCTTTGAAATTTGGTCAGGATCCATATCTCATGACAAAAGGTGAGGGTCAGAAGAAATTGGTAAATCAAGAGCTTTAGTTTATGTCTCACCTCTTTCTTCATCATACAGACTGGGGAATGCTATAATCACAATATCACATGACGATAAGCATAATGCAATGTCATAGCAGCTCCAGCTACAAATAAGTAAAACAGAAATCAATCATTATAGAGAATGTACATATTTGAAAGCATTACGCTCTATGTTTATTTAATCGATTTAAAGTATATTTTGCATGACACAATGCACTATGGTAAAGATGAAAAGCTTTTGCTAATTAACCTGAGGTGTTTTTTGAAAAACGACTGCTAAAGGCTAAAGTGTTGCAACAAGCGTACCACCTTAAACCTTCGCATTTTCTGTTGTCTTGAGGCATAACAACTACCCTCTTAGTGAACAGATAGCTTACACTTTTAATACTGTTCAGACACATTGAGCTAAAAAAAAACTCTTGCAGTAGCAATACTTATGTACTGTGTATTTTAAGCTGAATTAACCATGACAAACTGGACATGTAAGAGTGAGATCTGATCCAGACGCTTGTACAACTGGAGAAGATCAAAGACATGACCAGAGCGTTTGCATCAGAGAAGTCACATCTGTGAAAATGTAGCAATAAGTGAGTTTGATCAAGCTTTACCCTGTGACTGAAGTTAATGAAAACCACGACACATTAGTGCATCCTGAGCCCAATCAGCTCTCACTGGGCTTTGTCCTCACAAGATTTCTAATAGCTGCTGTTAGAAAGATCATGATTTAGTTTTGTATTTGTATAACTGGACTTATGAAGTGCATAATACTTGCAAGTTTCTGCAAGTTGATCAGGTCTGATTCAGAGGTGGATGGAGATAAATGCAGAACAATACTGGGAGAAAGACTGACACAGGCTGCAGAAGACATTGAACTGAGGAAGAGGTTCATCTTCCAGCACAACATACAGCCTGAGCTTCAGTGGACTGGTTTGGGTTTGTGTTGTAACGGCCCAGTCAAGTAATCGGTTTACTCGCACTTCTATATGCTCTAAAACATGATGTCAATGTCACCAAAAATTATGTAATAGGTGTTAACGCGCTTATGAGGAGAACAGAATTAATTTCTCTTGTGGGTTCAGTTGTAGGGGAAGAGGGGAGGGGGAAGTACCCTTGACTGCCTCCTGGGTTGTGTAAAGCATCAGCTCATATCACGAGTGACACGGAGCAGACCCACCTGATACAAAACAGTATGTAAATCAGCCACATGTATCAATGCATGAGAGCTGTGACCCGGTGAGAAGCTAAAAGTGCCTTTGTCCTGTGTGTAAGGTGACTAAAGCTTAGAGAACAAGAATTGTTATCTGTTTAAAGTAATTAGATCTTATACGTTCATTGCTCCGTCATCTCGATCCTGCTGGCCAAAGCCGCTGAGACCCTTTTCACTAATTGTGTTGACCTCATTATAAAAGGGTGTTAAAGAGAAGAAAACAGGCGGATTATGTCTGCGTGCTCCAGAGGCCAGGAGAGCTTACAGAGCAGTGGAGGAGATTTTTTTTTTTTTTTTAAACAGAGGGCTGTTTGCATCACTTGAAGAAAGTCAGGTGGGCTACACTTAAATCCTCTTACAACCTGATGTTTTCTAAGGGATCAACAGGCAACATTTTAAATCCTTTTGTGAAAATGAAGCAGTTTGAGCACATACATCAATTACAGATACAATTTGTCACGTTTTATTTTCAATATCAGTGCAAGCCAAATTCCAATGAATTCAGAAGAAAATAAAAATTGTTTCCTTATCTCACAATGACACTTTCATGTCCACTGCAGGACAATTAAAACACAAACTTTAACTTTTATCCTTGAGTAAAATTTATATTCATGGCTGATCTTTCTGAAGTCGCTTCAGGCCTTTGGTTGGAAAAAAGACATTTTTTCCCCCAATGACGTGGGAGGCGCTGCTCTTTTTCCATTTGCTGCCGTGGGGCAGATTATTGCCCCCACCTGTGTCTCTGTGTGGTTAAATAGCAAAGTCCGCTGCTTCTCGGGGTTAAAGAACCCCCCCTTAAAAAAGGAGGCGTAGGCTAATTTAGGTAATTTACTTGCGCAAAAACTAGATAAAACCCCTTAATAAACCGGAGCACTTTAACATGTACTCGAATAAGGTGGAAGGGCCACGCAGAGGACGATCGTTTGACTCTATGAACATTGGCTTTGAGGAAAAACTCCTCAACAATGAGGTAAGAAAGAAGAAGTGTTATGCAATTAAATTATGCAATTTTAAAATGTTGCAGTGTTGATTCTTTGACATGTTTTCCGGTGAGACTTTGATGCACGGACAGAAACTATAAGATATTTTTTTAAAATAACTTTTACTTTAAAGAATCAACTTTTGGGACAGTTATAACGCGATTTGTTCGGCTCGTTTTAATCTTTTACTTTGCCCACAGCGCAGATTAATTTAAGCCGTTTTTGTATTGAAATTTCCGTCAAGGTTTAAGCGGGTTAAGTGCATTTAATAAATTAGGTTGATAGAAAAGCGTGCCGCTATTTACCTTAAGTATTCAGTGTCCGCACGTCGAAAAGACACGTTTCACATTAAGAACTGTATTGTGACACGCATGTGCGCATGTGTAGCAGCAGTGTCTTATAAATCCAAGCACACAAAGTTTTTATTTTTTATTTTTTTTGTAGAAATGTATTCCAATACTCTTCTTTCTGAATGGTGTAAAAAAAAACGTGATGAAAACACATTTAAAGCACAAGTAATGTAATTAATCTTTATCAACATTTCAGCAACTTGAAATCTTGATAAGCGAAAATGTTTACAAAAAGTTTATTTTTAAGCTGTGATTTATATGTAAATATATACATATATATTTCCCTTAGGAGTTTCATCTCACTTCGTGGTTTTCAAACGGGTGATTAAAGAAGCGTTTGATGAGCTTTCAACATGCAGGGAGCTAATAATAGGCTTCCCCGCTTTCTAAATGAGATTGCTGTAAGGCGATTCTTTGAGACAGAGACAAGTTCATCCTCGTTAAACCGAGACGCAAAGAGTTGACCCCTGTCCAGCGTCCTGATCCAGTCTCCCATGCACTAATGCTTTGTGGGACGATAAGGACCAGGGTGCACGGAAAACGGCTCTGCCGCGCCTTTTACACCATGAACGAGGGGAGAAACATGGTAGGAAGAGATTACGTGAGGTCGTTTTTACTTTTTCTTGCAGCTGATCTCCACCTGTAATCTTAATGCAAAAATCCGCATGAGAAATATAACTTCTTTTTTTGTTGCAAATTATTTTAGCTCTGAATCGCATCGTAACTGTCTTTGAATGTCAATTAAGAACTTTCCCTTTCCAGTCAATTAAATTAGATTAGTTTTGCGTCTCGGAACAATCTGACAGGATTATGTGAATTTTCCCCTGGCGTGTGCAGCAACGTGAGAGCGCTGTCCAACGTGCTGAAATGGACAGTGGCGCCGCTCAGCCCAAACTAAACACTGTCGACATTTGCGGTGTGAATCTCTAAAAAGCACATATTCTTATTTCAAAGTATTTACCCTTCAATGCCTCCATCTTTGATAGTCTTTGACTCTTACTTCCTCTGGTGCGAGTGACTCACGCACATGAGACAAGATGTTCGAAGGATTTTTCGGATCGCTCGATGCTCTTAAGTGATTAGAAGTTGTGCATTCACGTCATCACGCGCGCTAAGCTTTGCTTCGAGCGTAACACGCGTTTCCGTGAACACAGATTCAAGGGCTTACCAATGTTTGGTGTCGATCCACAGATAAACAAGTCAACCTTCACAAAAATCGAAGAAAACACAGAGAAGAAGAATTCGTCCGAGAAAGGGAGAGCAACGATCATCTTCTCCCTCAAAAATGAAGTGGGAGGACTGGTGAAGGCTCTCAAACTATTCCAAGTATGAGCGATTTAAAAAAAAATATATATATCTTTTTTCAATTTAGATCACTTTTTGAATAGTGTCAATTGGTTTTATGGTGTTGATGCAAAATGAATCAGTATGACATGCTTTTTTTTTTTTTTTTTTACTGTTTCTTGCAGGAAAACCATGTCAACCTCATACACATTGAGTCCAGAAAATCCAAAAGGCGCAACTCTGAGTTTGAAATTTTTGTGGACTGCGACAGCAACCACGAACAACTGAACGAAATCATCCATCTACTTCGGAAGCATGTGAATGTGGTGGACATGGACCCTCCAGATAACTCCTGTCTGCTTGAAGAAGGTAAGGACAAACGTATAAAGTGTGACAAGGTTTCTTTTTTGTTTTTTTGTAAATCAGTTTCAAGCTCATTAGAAATTAAACATCCTCCCAAATTATTTTCAGATATGTACGATGTACCTTGGTTTCCAAAGAAAATATCCGACTTGGACAAGTGTGCTAATCGTGTCCTGATGTATGGATCTGAGCTGGATGCCGACCATCCGGTACAGTATCAGACTACTGAATGGTTTTCAGAAGGTAAACCCCCCTACTAAGGCACATTCTTATAAAGCTATGCTTCTCATTTCCAGGGTTTTAAGGACAATGTCTACCGCAAAAGACGGAAGTATTTTGCTGATCTTGCCATGGCCCACAGACAGTAAGTTTCCATTTATTCAAACCGGTATTTTAAACGTATATACACCTTTCCCAGAACTTTGTGGGTAGTTACATAGGTTTACCTAACAGGTACTTTCATTGAACTTTTCCAAGTACTTTCACATAACTCATGTAAAACAGCCAACATAAACATTGGCTATTTTACATGACTTTATCAGATTCTTTCAAAAAACTAAGACAAGGTACTTCCCTGGAATGCTCATGAAATTTATTGTTTAATTTCCTGGAATTTAATGGACAATTTCAAGGAATTTCGAGCTTATTTACAATTTCCATTAAATTACGAAATTATGAAATTAAATGGAAATTCTTTGCACTTTCATGAAGCTTTGTATTGACTTTCCAGAACATGCCTCGGACTTTTCCAGACATTAGCAGATACTTTGATTAAACCTAAAGGTTTCTTTACAAAATTTCTGGAAAGCATTTGGTGGGTTGAGTAAAGCAAACAGTAAAAATTAACCAGTAAATTCCCTAAAAGTATCAGCATCAGTTTTTGGAAAGCCACATCAAAGTTCAGAGAAATCACGAGCTGCATTAGGCAGTGTTTTGTCCTTTTTCCTTTAATACTTACAGAACGTTGTGTTTTTCTCCAGTGGGGATCCCATCCCTCACATTGAGTTCACAGAGGAGGAAGTAAAGACTTGGGGTGTTGTGTACAGGGAGCTGAACAAGTTGTACCCCACCCACGCCTGCCGGGAATACTTGAAGAACCTGCCACTGCTGTCCAAATACTGTGAATGTCGGGAGGATAACATCCCTCAGCTGGAGGACGTCTCCCGTTTCCTCAAAGGTAATTTTCATCAAACCATCTTCAGTCAAACCTTAATGCTTCATTATTTACAGAAGTAATCACAAGCATTTCTTTTTCAGAACGAACTGGATTCACCATCAGACCTGTGGCAGGTTACCTGTCCCCACGGGACTTCCTCGCTGGTTTGGCCTTCCGGGTTTTCCACTGTACCCAGTATGTGCGGCACAGCTCTGACCCCCTGTACACGCCAGAACCGTGAGTAGATGCATCTGTTTGTTTGAAAGTAAATTGTCATTACAATGTGGGTGAATATTCTGTTACTTTTCATCATACAGGGACACATGCCATGAACTGCTGGGACATGTTCCGCTGCTAGCAGAACCCAGCTTCGCCCAGTTCTCTCAGGAGATTGGTCTTGCTTCACTCGGGGCCTCAGACGATTCTGTTCAGAAACTGGCCACAGTGAGTTTCCCGTCTTCAGTCGAACCTTATTAAATGTTCATTGTTAAATTCTGCCAACTCTGTTGTAACTTCTTATATTTTTCTATGTTTCAGTGCTACTTCTTCACAGTGGAGTTTGGCCTATGCAAACAAGAAGGGCAGCTGCGAGCATATGGAGCAGGGCTGCTGTCGTCAATCAGCGAGCTCAAGGTAGGAAACATTATGTCAAGATCATAAAGAGCGCAACCTTATTCAAAAACTTATTTCTGGCATCATTTGGTTAGAAAAGGTTTAAAATTTAACAAAATTACAACATGCAGTATTGTCCATTTGACAGTCTACGTTTGATAAACACAAGTAAAAGACATTTTTATTGAACATAATGGTCCAAATGCAAGCATTGACATAGTTTCAAGCATTTTCATCACATCCTTCTTTTTCTTATAGCATGCGCTCTCTGGAAATGCAAGGATAATGCCTTTTGACCCCAAAGTAACAAGCAAGCAGGAATGCATCATCACAACATTTCAGGATGTCTACTTTGTGTCAGACAGTTTTGAGGAAGCCAAAGTCAAGATGAGGTTTGTTCATTTGTTCTTGTTTTATAATATTCCATCCTGCTGAGGATAACAATGATCTTGGCATCTTTGCATATATCTAAGCATGCAAATTTTTTTTCCAGGGAGTTTGCCAAGACCATAAAGCGTCCCTTCACAGTTCGATACAACCCCTATACGCAGAGCGTAGACGTGCTGAAAGACACTCCCAGCATCAACAGTGTGGTGGAGGAGCTCCGACACGAGCTTGATATCGTGGGCGACGCCCTCAGCAGGCTCAACAAGCAGCTGGGCGTCTGACTGAACGATGTTCCACTGAAGTTAGCCGCCTCTGGCTCATCCACACTCACCATGTGACACCCAGCGCTGCTGTAGAGACGTCTGCTTGTGTTTTTGTGACTAAAATGAATGTGCATCACTTTATGGATAAATTCTCTGTTGTTCTCGGTGCATGGTGTATTGCTAAAACTATTTACAGGCAAATTAGATAGTCGTGTTTAATTTTTAAAGTCAGTAAGTTCCCAAAGAGCTGCTTTATCTGACGCACCAGTTATGCTTCCATTGTGTTGAAATCTGTATCGCAAACACTCGACGTACTTTAAAATTTTTTTTCAACATTTCCTGTTGTTAAAAAAACACTTAAACGGATTCTTCCTTTTTCAGTTTACTCTTACTGTTGTGTAACTGTTGATTTTTTGTAATTTATTTGTTTTTTTCTGCAGTGATCATCTGTATCTTGTTTTTGTTATTTTGCTCTCTGTGTCCTCTGTTCGGTGTGCTGTTTGAAGGAAATTATGAAAGATAAAACTTTAACTCACCAGTGTTATAAGAATGCTTTCATGATTGATTATAACAGATTAACCTGTGTACACAGCTTGTTTTACAGTAATGATTTTGAATACTTCTTCCAAAAGTGACTACAGTTGTCATAGTCTGGAAATCCAAAAATTATTTTTCTACTGTAAAGAATTATAGTGAATAGGTGTATAAAACTGAAAAAAACCTTCAAAAAAAAGTTGGATTGTGTCCTAAAATACTTTTTTAAAATTGAAATCCAGTGCTGTAGACATATTTATTCTTTTAACAGCATTAAAGTTAAATAAATCAAAACCTAATCTAATCTATTTTTTCCTCACCCATCCTCACGATCAGTTTTCAGGAGATCCCCAAGGAATAAAGTCAAATAATTTGAGATAGTTTTGTTTGTCAGTCTTTAGTAATATCTTCTCTCCAATCCCTGGTGTCCTCGACTATCAAAAACCTTCCTAAATCCTATCAGATTATTTAACTGATAACATTTTGGAGCGGTTGTAGATTATGAGAATAAGTGATTGCATATTAGGTCCCCATATATAGTATCAATAATAAGTGTATCTAAACAGAAATACAGAAATAGATAAACTCTTAATCATAGATAAAGGGAACATTTGAACTCCTTATTTGTATATTACGTGACTTGTTCAGAGCGTGCCTGGAAATTGCGACAGTGCCGTAAACCATGTCCGGTTTCCAGCTGGGTGTTCCATGGAAACACATTCACGTCTTACGTTTTGTTTATATGCCTGGGTAAGTTTGTTCTCCTTACAAATAAACGGTTTAACTTGTGTTTGTCAGGTCGTGTGCTTATGTCAAATAAAGTACTCACTTCCGCAGAGTGACGTGGCACCTTAATGATTATATTTTTAAAACTTTTGCTAAGGTTAGCCTAACTAGCTCACAGTTTACTTGCACCAACCACCCAAACAGACGCCGTGTATGGATAATTGGAGGATATTTGACAATACAAATTGTTTGACTGCTCTGTTTAATGTGTTTTATATATGTGTTGTTGGCTTCAGGGAGCCAACAGCTACGGTCAGCTGGGACAGAGCCATGTGGACGACCAGTGCGTACCGTGGCTCTCTGTCAGCTCGGCTCTGCAGGACAGGACGGTCCGGGTTGTGGACGGAGGAGGGGGTCATTCTGTGGTTCTCACCGGTGAGATTCTGTTTGTTTTCCCAGAACTCTCTTAAACCACTGACAGTACCGAGTTGTGTGAGGAAAACTCTTTATGAGGTTAAATGGAGCCCTCTGCTGGATGAATAATTAAACTGCAGCTTTTTAAAAAAAAAGCTGTTAAATCATTAAATCATAAAGGGAAGGAAAAACTTGTTACTCTTTATGATGCCTTTATATTACACTCTCCAAAACTGCTATGCTCTTATTGAGAAATTCAGTTAAAGCATAATATGTCTTGAATCTTTTAAGTTACTTTTCCGTATGATTAAATTACATCATAACTCAAAATTATGTCTATTTAATTTTCTTTTTTATTGGACTTGATCCAACCCCAAAAGACATGGAACTCATGTTAGACTTGTGACCAGAAATTTAAAACTTAACTTTCACTTGCAGCCTCTCAAACCTCTCAAAAGGTTTGAGATTGTGAACCAAATAGAAAGTATGTTTTTAAGATGTGACTTTTACACACCCTCTGAATCACCAAACATTATGAATTTACTGCTTGATAATGCTAATGACCCAGTACCTCAGCTCTTAATGAAACAAGGTCTTGTCTCAGTAAGAAACTGATGAGATGGTGCTGTATAAAAGGGTAAACACTACTAAGTTAATGTTTACTTTAAAATGCAGCTTCAACATTTGCTGGTCATAGCACTGGCTGCATGTTTTAACGAAATAATAAATCCATCTTCTAAGAAACATACATATATTTTGAAAATGGTTTACTGTTGCTCTGATGGTAAATAACATATTCAATTTATTCAAAGCTCCTCTGTTTTTACTTCAGATTTCACATGAGATGAAGGAGTTAAGACTTAATGCTAAGCTGGTTCCACCTGAGTGATAAATTTAAACAAGGATTCACATTTTGAACAACAAATTAAACAATGTGTGGGTTGTTCTCCCTAAGATTTTTTTGTTTTTTTTGTTAAGTAGAGAGTGGAGAGGTGTTTGTTTGTGGCCAGAATCACAGAGGCCAGCTGGGACTTGGTCACAGTACTGACGTCTCAACTCTTCAGCTCTGCCCCGTCTTGAATCACAGAGTCGCAAATGTAGCCTGCGGCTGGGATTTTACACTTCTTCTCACAGGTGAGCAGAAAATGCTACTCTTAACAGCAAATAGTTCTTTTAACATTTGATGATAGATCTGTTTACTCATGTAACTGCATGAATATTCTTGCCAAATTCACAGAGAATCGATTGACATAGTATTATTCATACTGTAGTGTTACTAAAATAAGGTTATTTTAACCACGGCTATGTTGACTTTTTTCTGTAAAAGACAGAAAATGTTTGTTTTAAAGATTGAATCAAGCAGGAAACATGAAGACATATCTATCTCATCTCTTAAAATAAAGACAAATTCATGAAACATGGCTACTCTGTCTGCAGGTTGAAACTGAAGCAGAGCTAAAAAACACTGGGTGTTAAATCAGCATTTCCATATTTCAGTGATATTTAACTGAATTAGCTACTAGTTCTTTAGCACTGATGTTGTGTTAAATACCAACATGACTGACATTAGGGTCACAGGTAAACCAGTTGCTTTCCTTTCCTCTACGGCCAAGTTCAGGATTTTATATTGTTGTTTTCATATTTTACTCTTCTTTGTAACATTTTGTCTGCTAAATAGAAATCTTTGATGTTTTTTGCCATTACACTGGTTACTGGATTGACTTTTCTTCCTCCAAGCTAAACAAAATGCTGCAGGCCGACCGCTTACATAATTTAATAAGCTAGCTCACGATGCTCATATGTTAAACTGGGTATTTTGGCTACAAGTATATTTTAAGATACATTTAAATAAATTTCCATTGTAGATTCTTTTAGCAACCAGATAAAACCTTTTTTGCTTATTCAGAATGTCTATATTTTATTGACTGGGACTTTCATTCCGTCTCTGCAGAGATTTGTGACTGTATGTCTGTCAAAACATACATCTGTTGTGCTTCCTTGCCTACTTTTTTTTAATTATTTTTCCATTGTTTCTTTTTTTTTCTTCTCCCTGACAGATTCTGGTCAACTACTTGCATGTGGTTCTAATGCATTTGGACAGTTGGGTGTTGGACAGACAGTCACACACTCTGCTGAGCTTCTAGCTGTTGAGGTGAGTACATACCAGTGTGTTTTATTTTTACATGTATCTAATTAAGTTAGAAGTTTAGTAAAAAAAAAAAAAAAACATGTATTTCTGTGTGTAATAAATGTATAAAAAAATATGACATGCTATGTGTACTTCACATGAGATGTACATATACATAATTTCTGCCTGTTTTAGAGTTTTACAAACAGCACTTCCTCTTTTTCTGACCTAATTATTATTGTGATGTTTGTTTTCAGACTCTTAAAGAGCCAGTAGTGAGTGTAGCAGCAGGACTCAGACACTCACTCGCCGTTAGTGGTAAGATATTCCCACATGCTGTCTGTTTTGTTTTTCCTGAATTCTAGTTTAACAGTAAAGCCTAGAATTCAGTTTTGCTGTTTAACCGTCAGCCTCGGACTCCGTGTATCAGTGGGGAACCGGTCTTTTTAGCCATGCTAAGAGAGCGCTCAGTCCCCACCCTGCTCCATCACATCTGAACTCCAAACTTCCCTGTCCGGTACCAGGTAACCTGCACTAAGCTGAAAAAGCAGCAGTGGTGGAATGAATCATTTTTGTGTGACACGTGTTTGTGCCCGACACTGCAGGTCTCGGCCAGAGGAAAGCACGGCTTGTAACAGCAGGTTCAGCACACTGTGTGTGTTTAACAGGTAGGGAACAAGGAATCTGTGCCAAGCAGTAACCAAAAAATGATTAACGTTTTGAATGGTTAAGTACTGTAGCGTTGGTTTGAATGTGTAAATTTGTTTTTCAGCTCTTAAAACACAAAATCTCAGCCGCTCTCAGATCCCCAGGAAAGTCATTTCACATGTCAGAGTTTTTTGTTGTTGCTTAAAATTAATAAAATACCTACATCTGCTGATCTGGGGTTCTGGAAATTAAAAAGTAGTTATAAAAAGCATGAGAGCGACTTTTTATAACACAGTAAGCGACTATTAAAATCAATGAGAAAATCAAAGTGGAATGAGAGCTCTGTGAGTTTTATATGAATTACAGTGATGCACCATGATTTTTTTATTTTAAAGACTAGAAGAAAGAGTTTTACAATATTTTTCCTGCAGATCATAAAAATCTCTGAATTGGCTTGGGAGAGAAAGACATTTTATTAATGTTCTTTATGTAAAGGAATTCTGTCTTAGCTTCAGTTCTGAGGTTTGAATCATAAATAGCAGCATAGTTCATCAAAACTTTCAGTAAGTATAATGCCATTTCATTTAATTTAGTATAAAGTTTATCTCATTCATGACAGGATGTGTGTGACTTTGTTCTCATATGCCGAGTCTGACCTCGCATCTGTCCTGGAGTTAGTTGACAAATGACTCACTTACTGCTCTGCCTTTGTATTTTTTTTTTGTTTTGTTTTTTTGCAGAAGAAGGTGAATTATTCCTGTGGGGAAGCAATAAACATGGCCAGCTGGCTACAGCGGAGCCCTTTCTGCCCTCTCCCAGTCTGCTGAATCGATCTCTGCTGAAGGGAGAGAAGGTTATGGGTGTGTGCAGCGGCTGGACGCACGTTGTTGCTCAGACAGGTACAAAAGGTGTAGAAGCTCAGCTTGTGACTGAGATACTCACCAGGAACAGGATAGCTTGGAGACCTGCTATGTTTTAGCTACAGTCATGTGGAGAAAAAAAATGGGACACTCCCATTAAATATTCACTTCACATATCAAAGTCTTATCTCATTTCTTTTCTCTCTGGGAAAGAAAGGGATTTAATTATAGATATACGCCAGAAAAACCAACCCTGTTTTAATCAGTAGACAAAAGATATGAACAATAAAGAGTTTTCAAGCCCAGGAAGTAATTAGGATACCCTACTTCCTGATGGCCGGTGCTTTAAGTTTGATCAACTTTGAGATGTTTGCAGGGTTTCTTGAATGTTCAGAACGTTTCAAGTCATCAGCACCTTAAAAGGATACAAATCAGAGATTTTCATTGCATTTCAGATAAAAGATAAGTAAAATATTAATTTACTTCGCAGAGAGTGGCAGAGTATTCACATGGGGGAGAGGAGATTATGGACAGCTTGGTCGATCAGCCTCGGTCAGTGAGAATGCCGAGACGTCGATGGGAATCAGGAAGGATTGCATCCCTGTTGAAGTTACATCCCTCCACGGAGCAACTCAGGTGAGATACAGTCTGCAGCATCAAATTGACTTTGCATCTCCCTAAATGACCTAAATTTACGACTCCGTCGTTGAGAGTCTCGGTTTTAGATCAGATTCAATAAATTAGATTTGAAATGTCAACAGCCGTCCAGCAGGGGGAACCAGACGACCAAAGAGAAATCAGTCGCTGTCGTTAATGTCAAGGGAAAATTCATAGTGATATCGAGCATAGAAAAGATGGAGGTCATTATTTATGCATCGGGAGGAGGACAACTGCTTGATGAAGGCAGACTTCTCCTCTCCCATAAGAGTAGTTGATGGTGAGGATCAGGGCTGCAGCAGTTATCCTGTGGTCTGAATGGCTGCCGGAAGGCTTTGTCAATAAAGTTAATGTCAGGGACGAGCAAGGGTAAGTGCTTGATCCTTCCTCCACCGAGTACAGATCGTTGCAGCTGCACTGACCCGTGCCAAACAGGGATTACCTTTTGTGTGTCTCTGTTTATGTGCATAATGAAAAGCGAGATGAAATAGCGGAGTGACCCGTAAATCTTTTATCCTCGCCTCCCCATTTTAAGCCCTTTAAATACTGAAGAACTGAGTTATGAGACACAAAAACTTACAAGGAGGAGCAAATTGCTCAGGAATCAATATTTGTTTTTATGTGTTGCCTGAGGTGTAGATTTTATCCAAAACAGAGGCCTGTCAATGCAGTTCAGCCTCTGGTACAAACACAGGACTGTATCAGCAGCGCAGCATTAGGTAATTACCATATAAATATAAATATCTTTAACACATTTCTCCAACAGTCAGCGCCGTGAATAGGGAGGAGAGAAAAAAGGTGTTAGATCTGCAAAGGTTTGGATTCAGCAGTATAGCTATGAAATGACAGCATTAACTCCTTATTCTACTGTGATGAAGGTTATCAGGCTAATCTTTCCATTACAATTGTTTTATAACATAAAACGCAAAACTGTTTATAAATTCAACATATCTAAAAAAAAAAAACAATTAACTTTTTCAGTTTTTGTTGCTTGTATTTCCATGCATCCAACTTAGCACAGTGGCTCTGGATATTTCTGTGGTTTCGGTAAAGCTGGATTAATTTGAACAATTTATAAAACTTTGGGCTTTTGAAGATTTATTTTTTGAAAAATCAGATTTTTTTTTCCCCCACCAATGTTCCACCTATTTTTTAAATGATTTGCTTTTATTGTGGATTTCAAAATAGTTGACTTAAGGTAGCACAGATGCCAAAGAAGCAGTGAAATGGCCGTATAGATCGCTCCAATAATAGAAAGCCACTTTCTGCTTTGTGATCTGTGGAATCTGCAGATAATGTTACAATACAAGCAAAATGTTCTCTTGCTGCCAAAAATTTCCCACTCACTAACAGCTGGCATGAAGAAGAGATAGTCGGTGATAATATTATCTGCACCTGGTTTTAACGTTAAACCTGACCTGTGTCTGTTTTAACTGTAATCATTTTTTCTTTACAGATTGTATGTGGATCTGAACACAACCTTGCCATTGTAGGTGAGCATGTTCTCATTCAAATAGTTCAGATTTTTCTGAAATTTTTGTTCTGTAAAACAGTTTTTTTACAACTGTGCTGGAAACTTTAAAGGAAAGGATTAACTATAGCAGACTGAGAACATTTATGATGATTATAACCATATAAATGACCATTTATGTGGTCATTTATCAAAAGAGGAAATGAGGGTGGATATTTCAGTAAGACAGTGATCACTACAAAACTATATCTTATAGTTTTGTCCAATATTATAAGATTAATATCTTATAATATTGGAAAATGTCTTGTATTCCAATATTTCCAATGGTACTTTTTCATCTTTATTAAAACAAGCTCATATTTCTTGCTGAAAAGTTACTTGTAGGTTAGTTTGTCCTATTTCAAGTATACTAAAATATTTGCACTACAAATGCCGTATAGAATGGCCTAAACTCTCGACTTGAATACGATTATATTATTATAACCAACAAAGGCCTTCCTACCAAGAATACATTTCATTCCCTGTGCCATTCCACAGTATTACACAGAACCTAATTTATGGATTTATTGGTGATTTTTTTTATATATGTGGATTCCTTCAGATGTTGGCAACATGTGGTATGAACATGGTTGGAAAGAAAAACATTGACATGTTCAGTTCTCATTTTCAACATTGTAAATCATCAGGTTGCAGACACCGAGCCTCATTCTGTCAAGGATTTGAACGATGACGTGCAGCCCTGCTGTAAATACCATTTTGTGTCTAAATGACTGAAAGCCGGCACTTTAACAGATTCACAAAGCCATTAAAGTTGCGTATCTCATGTCAGAAAAGAGCTTTATTGGTTTCTGTGGCTGAAACACGAGACGTCTCTGCTGAACTGACATGACTGCATAACGGATAACGTAGACACAAAGGTGAGCAGGACCTTTTCCGACCCATTCTTTCTGCGGCATTAAAGAATTAGTATGAGACCTACCTAATACTTTAGAGTCAAACAGCAGTGTAAAAAAAAATAATCTTGGTAAAGCAGCAGAGATTTTTTGGGGTCAGTACTTTGCTTCGTGGCCTTTCATCAAGAAGTAATTACAGGATAGATAGACGGATATCATTGACAGAGGCAATTACCCAAACAGGCCTAACAGGAATGATATTAACCACACTCACACACGCACACACACACACACACACACATTTACAGGCAAATGTTATGAGAGCAATTTCCTTCAGTCCACATAAATGAATGTAAACAAAAACAGCCTCTTGTAACCACTAATTAAAAAAAAAAACACCGTGACGTTCAAATGAAATTAAAATTGGGACTTTTGGACCAGCAGTCTAGTCCTTTTTCTTCAGGTAAGACGTTTCTGATGCTGTTTTTGGTTCAGGAGTGTCTTAAAAGAAGGAATGTAACATTTGCAGCTCTGGTCCTTCCGTCTGTGTGCTGTGGCTCCTGAAGCTGTGACGCCAGCTGCAGTCCACGCCTTGTAAATCTCCCCCGAACTCCTGAATTGGCCGTGCTTCACAATCCTCTTAGGGCTGCGGTTTTCTCTGTCGCTTGTTCTCATTTCTCTACCACAGTCTTTCCTTCCACTAAACCTTTAACAGGAGCTTCTGTAGGAGTGACCTTTTGTGGCTAACCCTACTTTTTAATGGAAATAACATTAATTCCTGTGACAAAAATCTGCTTTTTACTTTTATTTTTTTTTCTCATAAACTGAATCTTGGGTTAAACATTAAACTGGAATCTGCAATCATCAACATTAGCAAAAAAACAAACAATCTGTGTATTGAATCTTCACATTTTTAATTGAATCACTTGCATAAATGAACTTTTTAAAGACACTTTGATGCCCCTGTGTTGTACATGCTTCACAAACCTCCCCTACTTTGCCATAGTTTCAGCAAGCAATAAGAAACATTTTGGCTGTAAAATCCTTCACATTAAATTTTGAACACTGACCCAGTTTTTTTTTTTTTTTACATCAGCATGAATAAAAATACCACAGAACAACTCAGAAATGGAGCTACAAGATTCCATTAGAAAGGAGACTTGAACGTTGCCGCTGCTGCTGCAAACATCCATGCGACCAGCCGTCAGTTTTCTCACCAAATGTAAAAATAAGAAGCATGGGCGAGCTTTAGCACATTGTTACGGCTGTTCATAGTAATCATCGATGTGAGAAAGTTCTGCTCTGCACTTTCTGAAGCTCTTTCAGAGGGATGAGAAAGCATAACATGTAGAAGAAGAGCTTGTGTGAACCTCCGACTCTTCGTGATCTTTTTTTTCTTCCTTCTTCTTCTTCTTCTTCTTCCTCCTGTCTTGAGCGTGGTGGCAGGAGAAATGCAATAGCAAAACAGGATTGGAAGCCCAGACCTGAGTGCTGCTATTTCTGGTGCTGAAGTAGGTCAGGCGGAAGAGAATAGAGAGCATTGCACGCTGTTTGTATCTGTTGCCTGCTCAAGCCCATGCCCATTTGCACCTGAGCGAGAGGTCGTCAAGTATGAATTTCGTCATCGTTGGTCAGAGGTTGGCGATAGGCCAAAGACTCTGTGGGCACAGCTCATCCAATCTGAGGAAAAATTTCAATGATTACCTAAGCTTAACATGACTACTTTAGGACAAGCATCTTATATTAGATATTCTATATATTTACCTCTATGGACTCATGCAGGTTTGGCTAGAAAAGGTGCAGCTGTGGTGCTGTGTCACAGCTAAATTTTTAAACTGCCAAAAATGAAAACCAGTGGCCAGATTTGTTCACTTGGAAGTGGCTCACGGTTTGAGTTTTGTATATATATATATATATATATATATATATATTTTTTTTTATTATGCTGCGCAGAATACTGTGCAGACACGACACTTCGTTGCCATGGAAACACTGATGTGCTGTCCTCTCGTCAGCGAGTCCATGAATTAAGCAGCGAGATGAGGCTTTGTTTTCCTCACTGTGACACTTCAACACATGACGTCCCCTAATACATCGCCTTCAGCGCCTACAAACTCTAAAACATGCTAAGTGCGCTCTACTTATGCATCCATGCACCGACTTAAAGACACGACTACAAGTGCTTCTGCAGCCGTGTTTGGCAGAGTGTCACACTGACATAAGCTGCTGGCGAGTTATCCTGCCCTGTTAACTGGTCAAAGCACAATGCGCCTGTTAGGAAAAGCCACGTCTGATTCTTCAGAGACGAAACACAGAAGGACGAAGAGACCAGTCGACGGAACAAATGGAAAACATGGCGTGAAAGACACACACACACACACAACTGCAGCGAACGGCAAGCGCTCCAAGACGTGCCACCCTTGAGAAAGCAAGCTCGCTTCTGTTGCCACGACAACGGAACCTATTAGGTAACTGTGTTGCCATGGCACGTGTCTCCTCGGTGATGCAGACCTGACCACACCCACTGATGAGCTCTCCAGCTGTGAAGAGCAAGGGAGGCTTTTATTGCAGACCAAGTGTCAGCGTTTGGAGATCAGAGAATCTGTGTGTGTGTGTGATGTGTGTTTCTCTTTGTGTAGCCCGCCTGTTTTTTAATTCCCTGTAGGTGTCTAATTTTAGCCTTTCCCCTCTGTGTCCTCCTGTCACTGACCAAACGCGGCTCTCTCTCTGTTTTCAGGGGGGTGCCTCCTGTCGTGGGGCTGGAACGAGCACGGGATGTGTGGGGACGGTTCGCAGGCTGACGTCTTTCATCCTCGGCTCGTTTCTGATCTCAGGCCTGTTCTCATTGGCTGTGGTGCTGGACACTCAATGGCAGTGTGTGGCGTGACGGCTAGTTTAACGCAGAACTCTGTCCACACTTGGGAAGAACTGGAGCACAAGCAAAGATCCCCTTTCACTGAGTTTAAAAAAAAAAAAACTACCTCAGCTACTTGATAAAGTTTTCATTGTTGGTGCAGCTAAACACGGTGTTTTACAGTGTGGAAGACGCTGTAATTTTTGACGTTGATGAACAAATGTCAGTGTCTATGTTCATTTGTCATGTCAAAGCTGCTCTAAGTCATGCAGGAAGTTGACTATTCTGGTGGTTGTGTCACTCTGACCATGTTGCAGTGTTTTAGAGATAACTGACTGGTACAGATTTCAGTTTTTCTCTGAATTCTGACCTGCTAATTCAGATTTTTACCCTTTTTTTTAAACCAAATGATTGTAACCAGGGTTTCTACAGTCTTAAAAATTCATGAGCAGTCTTAAATGTAATTCTCAAAGTTAAGCACTGACCAGCTTAGGTAGCCTGGTGTCCTGCATGTTTCGAATGCATTTCCTAAGCATCGCATCAAAATCTAGAGGTGTCTGCTAATCACTCATTTATTTGGTTAAGATATCTTAAACCAGGAAGACATTTAAGGTCTTCAGGAAAACAGCCTTTTAGTTGTGACTTTGAATTTTGGTAAATTACCCACTATGAGAACATTCTGAATAAAAAAACAACAAATTTTAACACATTTTGGTCAGGAAAAACTTCATAAACAGGGATTTATGAAGAAGTTGGCAATTTGAATAGAGACACACTCAAAATTATTGATATGTACATTTTAATTATGTTAAATCTTTTTTTAGTCATCTGTTTGTTGATTTGCATTAGTGTATTAGTGGAAATTTGTGTTTTATTTATTTATTCTTTTTACTTCAGATGGCTAAAAAAAAAAATTAAAATAAATCAACACTCACTGAATACTGATTATTTCTGTGTTTTTTATTTATCACTATTTCTGTACAAGTCTGAACTGTATTGGTCAAAAAACACACAAAACAAAAATCCCTAAACAACAAACCGATAAAAACGATCACTGAACACCTCACTGAGATAAGTAGCCACAAAACGCATGGTGTTCAAAAACGCACACCCTAAGGTCTCACTAAGTCGCACACATGAGTTGCCATATTTGTCATGTTGGTTCTCTTTATACAATAACCATTGCTTTCTTTCCTTTCCTTTGTTTTCTCTGTTGTTAAACGTTGACCAACGTACTGTCCCCCTGTTTGTGCTCAGCCAGCCTGCAGCCTGCTATTTTTGGCAGATTCAACTGAATGCAGGCGGATCTCAAGAGGTTGTTGGCAGTGTGTTTGCAGTTGTTTGGTAAGAAGTTGGTCCCTTTTCACAAACTTTTTCCACATAAACATTGAATCGACCTTTTGTGCTCAAATGGTGGTCCTTTGAGTTTTTTTTATTTTATTTTTTTTATTTTTTTAAGAGGTATGCTCATTGCTTTACTGTGGAGGTTGATCCATACAGGGCTCCTTATTGCATCTGTCATTTTGAGCATTAGTTTCAATGGCTGGTGACTGTTAAATTAAAATGTGCATTAGGTAGTCATGCACTGTAATTCCCCTAAATGAGAAGAATAATTTGCATATTAGAGGCACTTGTCCACATTGATAACAGTTTGGCCTTTGTTGGTATTACATATTACTATCTGTATGCACATATGTGTACAAGAAACAAAAATAAATCTACATGATTGTCAATTAAATCACAGCTGCACTACATAACATTAACATGATGTCTGAAGTATGTGATGGCAAAGTCGTACATCCTACAGTGCCTTAAAAAAGTGTTTGCACTCCTTAAACGTTTTCATGTCATCTTACAACCACAAACATAAGTGGGTTTTTTTATATTAATGCAAATTTATCACCTAATTTTGAAGGGAAAGCAACATATTTTTAATGTACTATATGAATAAAAATTTGAAAAGTTTGGCATGAACTTGCACTTTACCTTACTCTGGTATCCCTAAATGGAATTGGCTGCGTCCAATTGCCTTCAGAAGCAAATAAATTATTCATACATAATTTTATTGCAGTATAAATAGAGCTTTGAAGGCCCCAAGGACTTTTTTAAAAAGCATCAGCAAACAAACATTAATATAAAGGCCAAGGAACCAGCTAGAAAGTTCACGGATGACGTTGTGGAGAAGCTTAAAGCAGAGTTAGGTTATAAAGTAAGGTTATAAGTCTAGTCTGTCATCTAAAATGGTAAAAAGTACGGCACAACTCCAAACTGAACAAAACACGGCTGCCCGGCTAAGCTGACAGGCCAAAAGAAAGAGCATTAATGAAAAAACCAAGAGGCCGGTGGCATCTCTGGAGGAGCTGCAGAGATCCACATCTCAGCTAAGGAATGTCTCGACAGAACAACTATTAAGTTTTCCTTTATTGAAGATTACCATGAAGAAAGGCACTGTTGAAATTAACAAGTTCTGTTTGCAGCTTGCTGTAAACCATGTTGGGGATAGATAAGACTCTATCAGGGATACCAAAAAGTAAAAACATTATTGTTGTAAAACTACTTAAATTTTCTTACAGTCAAGAGACTTTTTTTGTGTCAAAGAAATTAGCTGGGACCAGATGTTGCTCTCACTATGTGGGACATAAAACGGTTTTTCCACTTGTTGGATTAAGGTAGTCCGGTTTTAAAACTTGTTATGCTCCCAGTGTTTTTCTGTAAGGAGCAGGATGACAAAAAAGTTAAATATTCTGAACACTAATCACTTTAAAACAGTGACTAAATTTACTAACGCCTTACGAATTTATAATTTTGTTCAGAATTTTTCTCCGTATCGAAATCAAAGTAGTTACAGATAAAAAAGAGGCTGTATTCCTGTTGCAGTAATGATGTTGAATCACTTTTGCTATTTTGAAATTATTTGTTTATTGTGTCAAACACTAGGCATTTCCATAATAATGTACATTTTTGTGTGATACTGTAAAAGTGTTGTATTTTTATTCAAGATTGTGATATTGCAAGAATCTTTTAATGAGCAAATATGCAGAAAAAGGTTCTTTGGTAAGATGAGACCAAAACTGAAGCCCCTGGTTGTATTTAAAAAGCTGTTGCTGAAAATTAATACTGGAAAAAGCCATACACACACCTTATCCGCCGTGAAAGACGGTGGTGGCAGCATTATGGTGTGGGGATACATTAGTTTTTAGCAGGGGCAAAACTGGTCAGGATTAGTTTGGAAGTGCGGTGGAGGTTCACCTTCCAACAGAACGGCGATTCCAAACATAATTAAAATGGAATGGTTTCAATCACAGCACCTCGAGTTAGAATGGCCTAGTCAAAGTCTGGACTGTCTTTGTGTTTTCCACATAAAATACTATTTAGTTACAGTGTCGTTTCTGGTTGCAACAAGACAAAATGTGACGTTTAAAGGATGTGCATACTTTTTTAAGGCACTGCAAATAGGCTCTCTTTGTCCTTTAAACTAGTATAACTCTAATATCTTAAGTACTTTCAATTTGTTATGCCAGAGCTTGCAATCCTAAAGCGTCATTCTATTGAGGTTAAAGTGATGCTTTCTGAAACAAACAGTGGTTTCTTGTGAATATTATTTTTTGATGCCTGAAAATATATTGAAGAAATGTTAAAAATTCACTGGTGCAAAACAGTGCAAAAACCCTACAAAGACATGACCATGACAGTGCAAAGTTCATTATTTCTTTTCAACTGTTAAGTCTGGCTGACATGACAATTGATAGGTTGTTTTGTTTTTTTGTTTTTTTCTGACATGGGTGTGACTTAAATCTGGAGCAACATTTTTTTTTTTTCCTTTCAACAGAAGCAGCACACACATATTTGATGGTTGCTCAAAAACATTGGAACGCACAAATTCAGCACACACAAAGCATATTTACAGCACTGGCACACAGCGAAAAATAGGCACACAAATTACAACACAGTAACCAGTCACAGATACTGAGCTACATAAGGCTTGACAACAAAACTTCCTCAGTGCTACATCTATGCTGAGTTTGTGATGTACAGGTTGTCACTGTCACACCCATTTAAAAATACTAAGTTATACACACATAAAAAAAATGCTACAGCACTATCAAGTGGGTGATGGGTCATTATGGGTCATACACATAGTGGTTGGAACACCATGGTTCATAACACAAACTGACTCTGTTGGTTGTCTGCTCCGGTGCTGTCGTTGGTTCTCTATAAACATATAAAAAAAAAAAACAAAAAAAAAAACAATAACAAAAATAAATTATTACACAAATCTATTCAAAATGGTGGAAATGATGGCGATGATGGAGGGTAAAGAAAATGTGCTCCGTTAGTTCCTCATGGTAAACGATGGGTTTACCATGCGTTCCCATGCTTCAGCCAAGGCGTCAGACACCAAAACGGACCGTCTGAGTGCATCGGTTGGACTCTGGAGTCGGTTAATAATGAACATGCCCAATCATGCCACGTTCTACGGCTCGATGTAGAGTAGTTCGGTCACTGTCATGCGTTTGGGTATTTTCCATCATGCTCTCACAGTCACTCCATTTTTTTCTTTTTTTTTTTTGTCTTCATTTATTCATTTTCAGCTCTCTTTACACATAGAACATCAGTTGAAAACCTTAGCGGTAAAGCCAGTGGGAAAGGAAAGATGTACGTATGCATGTGCTGCTGAAGAAAAAAACAAAAAAAAAACAAAAAAAAAACAAAGTCTGAATGCTTGTTGTGTATAAAATTTATTTCATGCAACGACTTGTATTTACATGTTTTGTTTGAATGCTTTTCTTTTGCATAAATGTAAAATACATGCATTTACCTTTCCCCAAATAGACCCACATCATGTTTCCCCCTCCCCTGCATTTGAATTGCATGACCATAAAATTCACCTGCATCTCTTCACATCAAATCTACACAAATATTTTTTTCTTTTTTTTTTTAAGCATAGAACGTCCATCAATTACCACAAGAGACATGACTCGAAATGTGAAACAATGCTCAATTCAGAATAGAAACAAAAGTTGGATGACTTCTTAAAATTACCATACCTTCTTTTTTCTTACAGAAATAAACATTACTGACTGCTCTACATAGAATTTAATAAAGTGCCCTGAAAAGACTTGTGCATAAATGTTGGGACGGTATCAATACATGTGTGAGTATTGATCATTAGACAAACACACAGCAGGATTCCTTGTGATATCTGATTGCAACTTGAGACATTTTGACTCTGTAGAGCTGCTTGGTCCCCTTTTATGTTTGTGCTTTAATATACAAGATATGAGAAGTATAAAATCATTTTCTCCATCTTTTTTTCAGCTTGTCTTTTTTTTTTTTTTGCTTGGTGCTGAATGTTCAATTGTGATATCACTGGTGTGTAACAACAATAACCAAAGAGGACATTAATTTGATTCAGAGTATCAGGGTGGAGCTAAAAGTGCCTATTTAGGAAATAAAGTGGCATAATGATGCTACACTGGGAACATTTGTTTAATAAGGTGTCAATTTCTTACTGACTTTCTCTCTGCTTTACTTGATATGAAGGCACCATTGTTTTACAGGCACATCTTAATAAATACTTTTCAGTAATTGAATTCAAAAGTGAAATATATGTATATATCAATTACACACAGAACTATATCTTTAAAAGGATGTATTTAATTTCCTTTTTAATGAAATGAAATTTATATCTATTAAAAAACTAAGTTTAACTTTCTTAGAAAATCTGAATATCAAAAAAGACCAATAAAAAAATGACTTTTATAACTGCCTACTGAAAATACTTAACACTTTGGTTCCTTTTGCAGGAACGTCTGCATCGATGCAATGGGGCACGGAGGCGACCCACTGCAGAGGTAATAAGGAAACCCAGATGGCTTCAGTAGCATGTTGGGCCAGGCGTCTCTCACCAAAACACTTTTTGGTACCATTCACCACCATAACTAATCCCAACAACCTTTATTCAAAAACTGACTTGGGTCCATGCATTTAACCAAATACAACAAGTAGGGACCCATATCGTGCTCTTATTGCTAAGAATAGACTAAAATATTTTTATTACACCACAAATTGGGACATTGAATGACTTTATGTTTTAGGATTGCAATGCTCAACAGATTACTTCCTATAACATTCAAACTAATTTGTTCATTAAGTTAGGATATTGAATGTTTAATTTATTGCTGAGCAGGTAAATGTAACCCAATGTTTGATTTAGGATCGTTTTGCAAAAGATTTGCTCTGTGAGATTTAGATCTAGTGAATTTCCCGACAGATCCAGCACCACAGGTGCCGGAAAATGAAATATGCACTTCTTTAAAGCTTGTCAGCTGAAGGTAGCATGAGGTGCTCTAAATGTTCCTGGTAGAAAAATACTCTCACTTTGGACTCTATAAAACCCAGCAGATGACATGGCTCCCAAATCATCCCTGTCTGTTGTAAATATCCCTTTTAAATGGGTATTTAAGAAAACAGATGTTCTTTTCTGTCAACTTTTCTAATGCACAACCTTCTGTGAAGATCCAGCTTTTTTCTGTTGGCTTACTTTGCCTGAAATGTCTGTCTACTGTAAACAGTCCTTATAATAGTGAAGGACAAAACATGGCTCATTCTTCAATTTTTCTTTTTTATTGGTCTTATTTACAGAAATAAATGCTTGAAATATATAAATCTGGATGTAATTAGTCTATATAATACGAGTTTCACTTTTTGGCTTCAGTTAATAAAATAAATAACTAATTTATTGAGGTGCGCCCGTATATCTCATGAGTCCTGCATCAGGTCAAGCAGCACAGCAGTAACGGAAGTTGCTGAAGAGTATTTACAGAGTTTAAAAACCCTAAACTACCAGTAAACACTGTCATATAAAATAGCATTTGTTGGCTTTGTGACAAATTTGTTCAAGTTAGACAACTCTGTGTTAGTTGGAGACCCCGGTCAAATGACAAGGAAAATAAATGTATAAAGTTGGGGAAAGGCAAAGAATGGTGGCTACATAAAAATCTCTGCTATGACTGAGTCTCTTGTAAAGCTGTCTTGAAATGCATAAGAATGACAAAGCTTAGGAAGCTTTTAAATTCTTCTTTTTTTCTTTTTTTTTACAGTTACTGCATTACAATTAGCTTCTGGTTGAACATGATTCATCATGCAATTCATGCAAATTAACAGTTTTAATTCTGTTGACATTAAATGTATCCATCACTGGCATCAAAGGAATTGTCACAATCTCCATATTGCATTGGACATCGTGAACGTTGCGTTCAAATATGTATGTTTTTAATGGCCACTCAGTTAACATGGAGTCTCGTCTGGATTGCACTTCTGCATGAAAACGTCTCTACTTTGCAACACACAAAGCACTTGACAGTTGCCTTAACAGCCTTTGGATATGTTTCAAAGCAATGAGTTAATTTCCAGTAAACTATCAACAGGGGTTACATCTCATGAAAAAAAAAATATATATATATATTTTTACAAAAATTCAACAACAAAAAAATAAAAAGCAAATGAGATCAAACTTATTAGCAGAAGAGTATGAGAGATCAAAAGCAACAGAGCAACAGGCAATGATGTCAACACAGGAAAAAAAGGAGTTAGCCTGCAGTAGAACAGTGCTTCATCTGCAGCTCGGGTGACCCATGCAGAGTGGCATGTGCCAATGTTGACTACTTTAGGATATGATGACACACCCAAGTGTATCACTTGGGAAGCTTAAGTTTAAGCACAGTTAAGATACATTGTCCCAGGGAAAAGAAAAACCAAAGCAAACAAAAATGAGAAGAAAACAAAATCAGGAGTGAAGGCAGGAAGTGTCAAAGCAAAGTCTGACAGGAGAGATAAGAAGGTAGGATTGTGGACTGGCCCTTCCAATGGCATTGTGTCTGCTACTCAACCATGCTACATAATGGATGGGATGGGAGAATGTGAGTGCTGCATTAGACAGGGTGGGCTGCAGGGCAGGGCTGACACTGAGGACACTCCAGAGGCATCCCCGCTCATGCCAGACATGCTGTTAAGGCTCCAAGGCTTTTCATAACCTTCAGTTGGAAAACAGAGAACGTTCTGAGTACACTGCAGCACTGGATCCATGACAGAAGGTTTTCTTTTTATTTTTTTTTTATTTTTCTTTTTGGTATTCCTCACTTCTTACACTACACCTGTTGCTTTCTTGTTTTTGTCTCCAAAGAAACAGGTCAACACAGACTTAAGACAGGTTATTATTCTCCATGCATTGAGTGCATCAGGAGTACAACAGCATGCACCGGGTGGTACTGGAATGGTTTGGAGTAGAACACTGCAACAAGACAGAACAATAGGCACCGTGGGCAGGAGGTCTACGCTCGGCTACAAGCTGAATTTCATTCCGTGTGCCCGTTGCTGCACACAAACTTAGATCACCTTCAAGAGGAATGTTTTGAACTTTTTATCATTTAAAATAGAATTTTAAATTGTCTCAAGCTGTAATAATAATGATAATATTGATGATAATAATTCACTTTTCGTGTTGTGCTCCTTCACCATACTGATAGCACCCATCAGCAAGACACTTCATGCACCGTTATGGTCAAGAGGAATGTTCTTGTAAGTCAGAATCCCACACATTACTTATCATTAAAACACATAAACGTACATGATACACATGTAGCACGGAAAATACTCCCCTAGCCATATAAGACGACACATTCTAGATCATATAAATCTCAAAAATAGCTTTCTTACTAGTAAATAAATAGGGGTCTTACATTATGCATGGTATAAAAAATATATCTCATGTAGATGTGGATTATCCTTGATGTTTGTGGGGATTGTGCTTGTGTGTGGGTTGGCATTGTGTACAATCTCCAGCAGGATGACTGAGGAAAAGTGAGTGGTGACGTTTGCTGTGTGTGCGTGTGTGTGCGTGTCTGCATGTGTGTGTGGGTGTGTGCGTGTGTGTGTTTTGGATGTGCGTGGAAAAAGCTGATGCAAAAAAAGAGCATGTCATGTCTATTGCCTACAGGGTGTCAGTGTCTCGGGGGGGCCTGTGATTGGCTGTTGCTGTACGTACCCCTCCTCACTCTGCCCCCCGTGTGGTTGGGGTGTTCAGCCGTGGTGACCAAGAAGCAGGGCCGCTCTCGCTCGCTGGGGCTGAAGATCTCCTCCGGAGAAATGGCCTGGTCTATGTGCGGGCAGTCTTCATTGGCCAGTGCTGCGTTAGCTGCTTCGCCGTTCAGCTTGGAATCTTAAAATAATGAACAAAAGTTTTAAAACGGGAAGACGATGATGTTAAGGGCAACGTTGTTTTAGCTGTGACCTACTCAGGGTCCACATAGGAAATGACTGTAGAATAATGGTGTTAGTATACAGTGCCTTCCAAAGGGGTTTTTACCCTTTGAACTTTTCCTCATTTTGACAAATTGAGAACTTTTGTAATGTTTAGAAGTATTTTTGATAATAACCCAACACAAAGTAGCATGATGAATGAAAATCAAATTGTTTTTCCAATTGATGTTAAGATTTTAAATATAGAAAGTGTAACACGATTACTGTAGCACATGAAGATATCTGACCCTAAAACATTTCATTGAAACATTTCTTTGACTTGTCCATTTAGGACAAACTAAATTGTATTAAATTGAATTGAACTGAATCGTCCTGCTCGAAGGTGAAACTCTGCTCCACTCTCAAGCGTTTTGCAGCTGTTAATAGACTTTCATCCAGGATTGACCAGCTTACCAGTCCCTGAAAAAGAAGCATTGCAGCATCATGCTGCTGCCAACACCACATTTCGACATGTGAACACTGTTCATAGATTGTGTAAAGCAGGTAGTTTCCCCCTCAAAATAATAATAAAAAAAAACATTTTGGCAAATGAAAAACTAAATTTTGGTCTTATGTGAGGGGAACTCATTCAGTCACACATTTGCTGTGTCCTTTTTGCAAACTACAAACGGGACTTTTTACAGCTTCCTTTCAACAAAGACTCTCTTCTTTTTGCTTTCAGCTGGAGTGCATGTTCCTGGTAGGTTTGCAGTTGTACCAAACTCTTGGATACTTTTTAGAAGGAAAAAATATTCAGTTACTTCTTAAACCTAAACCAGCTTTAAACTTTTTAATCTGTCTGCTGTGTTACTCTCAAAACAATTGTATTTATACTTAAATTATACAAAGATGTACTCACTGAGATGATTGGTTTATTTTGCAGTTTCAGAGAAAAGGGTACTGAATATGTTTTGCACAAGAAACTTTCCTCTTTTTATTTGTAAATATTATTAGAAATCATAACTACCTTCCACTTTGCAGTAAATTTGTGTTTTTCTATCACATAAGAAACAAACAAAATACCTTAAAGCTTGTGGTGACAAAATGTGAGGCAAAAGTTCAAGGCGTCTTAAAACTTTTGTAAACAGCAGCTGCTGCCTGGTGTTTACTTTGAGCTGCAGATGTAATCCACCTCTGGCAAAGACCAATATATCTCCACGCTGATATTACCAGAGGGGCATTAAGTTGTTCCAGCATCTACTAATGGTTGTACTTAACATTGCAACTGCATCCTCTCAGTCTTAAGAGTCATGGAGTATGAGTCACTGCATTAGGAAGCGCAAAATCAATAGCAAGAATACTCAGGGTCTCTTTTTTTCTTTTATCAAAAGTCAAATGGGCTTTTTATTTCATACTGCATTCCACTGATTGTTTTCAGAATTGTGTTTTTTGTTTAGTCTCATGTCTGAGTCAGCAGCTGACTGAAGTACACGATCAGACGGCAAAGCTGCTAACTAGTGAAACGGCTATTTCTGTAGGAGAAATCAACTTCAGCAACAGTACGCGAGAGTTTGTGTTTTGCTTCTTGCTTACCTTGAAATTTGATCTCAAACACATCGTCGTGGGCTATAGGGCTTGGATGCTGGGAGCTGATGCTGGACTTACAGTAGTTAGGGGAGCCTGGTTGGGGGGCTCTGGGGATATGCCTGTTTTTTTTCTTTGGTAGTTTCTGTTTAGCCATTGCCAGTGAGTAGTACATTCCAAAGTTGTTGACAATTACTGGTACTGGCATGGCGATGGTCAGCACACCTGCCAGGGCGCACAGGGCTCCAACCAGCATGCCAAAGGTCGTCTGAGGGTACATGTCTCCGTAGCCGAGGGTCGTCATCGTCACCACCGCCCACCAGAATCCGATTGGGATGTTCTTGAACTGTGTATGCTCACTGGCTCTCGGGTCGTTGGGGTCGGCGCCGATGCGTTCTGCGTAGTAGATCATTGTGGCAAAGATGAGGACGCCAAGAGCAAGGAAAATAATGAGGAGGAGGAACTCGTTGGTGCTGGCCCTCAGAGTGTGACCCAGAACTCGCAGCCCCACGAAGTGACGGGTTAGCTTGAAGATGCGCAGGATCCGCACAAAGCGGACAACTCTCAGGAATCCCAGCACGTCTTTCGCCGCCTTGGAGGACAGCCCGCTGAGGCTCACCTCCAGGTAGAAGGGCAGGATGGCCACAAAGTCGATGATGTTGAGCGCGTTCCGAATGAAGTCAAATTTGTTCGGACAGAAAGTTATTCGCATCAGGAACTCAAAAGTGAACCACACAACGCAGACGCCCTCGATGTAGGTGAGGTAGGCCGCCGTCTCCGTCTCCTGGTATGTGCTCACCACCGTTTCATTGTCCAGCACTTCCGTCTCGGTGCGGTTCACAATCGGGTTGAAGGCTTCGTGGGTCTCCAGACAGAAGGTGGTGATCGACACCAGAATGAAGAAAAGCGAGGCCAGAGCGATCCACTGAGAGGGGAAAAAAGATAACAGGGAGATGAGGACAGAGAGGACAATGAGAACAGTATCACAGGCATGTAATCAACCTTGATGGGTTAGCAACTATTTTCAGCAGGACACAATGCAGCTCAATCTATCATCCATGAAATAACATCTGGTTTGATTATGACCAGATGTCAATTGGTGTTATCTCTGTTTTTCCTCTTTAAGAGGATGATCTGGATGAACTTCCTGTTCCTCCTCTTGCTTATGCTGAGGCTCAAGGTCATGGCATTCTTATGAGTGATCTACATACTGAACTATGAAGAGCCTGCACCAGCTGAAACAGTAGTAAAAACGGGATATTTCTGTTAACCCTCAACCTTTAGCCTGGGCTTTTCCCTTCAGCACAACCACTATAGGCCTTCCCCACACAAGGTCACACTGTCCTGAGGACCAGCTCCTGGGAATCACTGAGAGCTGGGAGAAACCCATAATTTACCTAATGGGTAAAGAGTACGTCAACCTTCATTGTGCATTGATTAGATTCTCAGATGTCATCACATTTAGGTCGTCAGAGATCTGGTGCACACAACACGAGTGTAACAGCGGCTCTCTCTGGGGTATTGAGTGGAGGCCTTTCGTCATGGTGTCTTCCTCATGTTATCTCCCTCCCATCATGCTGTGTTGGTTTAATGCAGGTGTTGGTCAATTCACCTCTTTATCAATTTATACTTTTTAATTTTTAGTTGTTTTGTGCCCAACTGTTTTGCATAAAAAATGAATCTGTCTGTTGCAAGACATGCATCAAAACAGGCCTCCTTTGGGAGTATTTTGTACCTGCTTTGTCTATCCATGACTTCAAGTATTTTTTTTTATATTGTCCTGACAGTCTACTGTAAGGAAATATGGTTATGTGACTCCCGTAAATAATATCTACCTAATGAGTTTGCTTAGTTATCTTGTTTTCATCACGTGTCATATGTCAAATTTTAAAAAACTCAACTGGTGCAAACCGTGATTTGTCTTACTCCACATGGTGTACTGTTATCTTAAAGCATCCTCATTTTAAGTGAGGTGAGTGGACAGGAAGCGTAAACAGGAAGAGAGGGATTACTTTTCCATGAGCTGCAAAAGTGGAATCAATAGTTGCTTGTTTGCTTGTAAAAATGCATCAAAGTCAAGCTTTGTGGTACCTCTCAAACTAATGCACGGGATTGTTAAGTAGCGTGAAGAAATAATGAATGACTTTAGGGAAGGTGTAAGTTGAGTAAAAAAAGGAGCGGGTCTGGGCGTGCATCCTGCTGAGCAAAACAAACACTGCACTCCCTGGCAGTAGCATCCATTCACAGAGAGGCCGACGCGCAGCACAAGATGGAAAACAGGCACTCATTATAACATCCTCATCACCAACGAATCATTGCACCGAGCTGAGGAAAGTCTGCTTCCCTTCCAAATATTAGGGTAGTAGCTCAGGGAGACGCTAGGTATCCCTGAGCTGTTGAGTTGTGTCAACAGCAGGACTGTGCACATAAAAAAGCCAACTTTGAGAATATTTGTAGAATATCGCATGATTTTTTTTTTCAGTTGAGTTCAAGTCGTCTTCAGAACAAATGTAATCTCAACGAACTTTGCAGGACAAATGCCTCAGTCCATATCCATGTAAATATAAATATAAACATATAGAGAGATTCATATTCAGTCAAATACATCCCAATAAAATTCAGTTAAATTCAGTTTATGATGCTAGTTGTTAGAAAGAATTATGTAAGAAAAAGCTCAGTCCGGTCGTGGACTTCACAGCTTTTTTCTTGATGTGATTAAGAGTGAATTTTGTGTCAGCACTCCGAAGCAATAAAAAGTGTTAGTGTTTTCTCTGATTGCATAATGCTGTTTTGTCCACCCCCTCTGCACTGTGTTCCATAATAAGTCAGATTTAACATCCCTGCCTTCGCCTTTAAAGTAGCCTGTTTTTTATTTTATCTGAATCTCTTCAGATGCCAAAATTTTTCATAATAGTAAAACATTTTTGCAGCTCAAATTGAGCAGACAATATCAGTCAACAAGCTTTAGTGTGACGAAGCCTTTTTTTTCTGATAAGCTTCTTTTATTTCGTTCGCGAATGCCTCCAAACATTCAGCTTGCTGAATATCCCACCCTCCAAACAAAGAAACAAGCGCTGCGTCTTATTGGCCCGCCCCCTGAATTATGCGTCTCTGACAGTAAGGAAGGAGCGCAGTCAGTGAAAAGACAAAAGACTTTTTCTTTATTGATAATTCTCCCTGTCTCGGAAAAACCACAGTCCTACTATGCAGAGACGAGGGCTTAGATCCACTGTGAATAGAGTCTGTAATTAACTCTGAAGCTCACATCTAATTAATCTTATTGCCAGTTTTGGTAGCGCTCCGTCAATCTTTGATCTGCTTTTGTCAGGCCTGTTGTTGAATGTAGGACGTGTTATAGTGTTAGGATTTTTTTGAAATTCAGGGATTTTTTTTTTCTCTCGCTTCATTAAAAGATTATGTTGTAAATGGTACACAGTTAGGTTACACTGCTGAGCCCAAAGCCTAAGGGGTTAGAACCGGTCAATATAGACTTCCTTTAAAGCAGCTTGACTGTTTACACCAATCAGGTTGGTACAGCTGTTCAAACAGCGTGCAGCACAGCGGTCCTTTGTAGGGCCTCTGTGGCCTTTCTGAAGCATCTAAAAAGCTGGTTGTTATTTCGTTTTCACCAACGTGGGGCAATGTGCCCAGATGGAAAAGTGCCCGTAACAAAGACTAATAACGACACCTGAAACAGCAACCTCATTTCTGTTTGGAGGTCTGCCACAAACAATTCGTTGGTGCCAAAGAGCTGGTGTCCTTATGTGGAGCTGACCTATATAACTGGGTATCCTTCTGTCCTGGAAATAACAATCTAAAGACCTGTTGGAGGCTGAGCGAGGATCTGCATCTCTCTGCTGGAGGAGAATGGGAGCTACGATTCGCCTCCAAATCGTTTATTGCATAAGATATTTTTGTTTTCTCTCTCTGCTCTGTCTTTGTGCTCTCATCGACCTGCTGTGGAAACCCCAGGGAGTACAAAGCAAGGTCATAAAAAGCCTCCTGAGCTCATCAATTTCTGTTGTGCCATCACAACAGCAAAGGCAAATTAACAAGTGTTGTTTGTACAGTTCTGACTGGTTCTGTCAAGAGCAGAGGCACATCCACAGAGTTACGTGGCAAGAGGATTGATCATCTTTCAATAAAACACTAAAACTAAACTATAACAGAATTTTAATTTGGGTTTTATGAGTTTTATTATTCTGTTGTCACATACAGGGAACTTTGGACGGAGTAATTGATTGAAAAATGGCTTGCTTTTAAACAGAAGTGGCATAACATCAAGGTAAAAATAAAATAAGCTTTAAAGAAATAAATGAACAAATAAAGTAGTTTAGTTGATTTATTGATTGATTTCTCTCTGTTATTTTAAGTCCATAATTTAAAATAAGAACAGACAGCTTTTCAGACGCATTAAAACTGAACAGCACAGCAAATATTAACAATGAATTAATGCATAAAGTGCCGATGAAGATATAAAATGCAATAATTAAATGCGGTAACTCTCTTCCTTTTTTTAAAATGATAAAAAAATCAAGTGTTTGATAAATAAAACATTTAACAAGTGTAACTCAACTTGATGAAAACAAACACACTGGTGAAACAGGGACACTAACTATCCTGTGGTGGACACATCAAAACCGTAAGCTTTAAATTTACATTTTATTATGCTATTGGCATAATAAGAGTAAAGGAGAGATTTGGTTACGTGAGGATTTAAAACGGATACATTTATTTTAATAACAGGAATTATAGAAATGTAAACAACCCTTTCTGTCCCGGGGGCCTGGATGCCCTTTAACCCCCTCACCCTCCTACATCTTCGTGATGCCACTGATCAAGACCGATTTCTGCTTATAGAGAATTAGGCTTTGTTTACCCAGGGCCGCTTCAAGAAGGTGGCCAGTTGGGGGCCACGGATAATCTTGGGCCAAAAGCCAGAACAGAATTTCAGGAGTTTTGTTTTACTAATTGAATATGTAATGGGTGAGAAGGCGGACCATAAATAAATGATAGCCTGTGGGAGTCACAGTAATCATTTAAGCTTAAATAAACAAATAAATTTAGCAGCTCATTGAAACATGAATGGTCCCATCTGAAAGTCATTAATTATGCATGCAGACTGTCTGGCTTATTACACTGCAACCCAATTCAGATGAAACTAGAACAACAATAACATGCGAAAGAGAAGGAGAAGAAGAAAAAAAAAACACTCACCCTGGCATATTTTGAAGAGTATGGATCCTCGAACAGAGCCCAGACCCGTTTCTGCCAGCGGCTCCACAGGCTGCCACTCCTCACATCAGGTGAATCCCCCTGCGCCAGCCTCCTTGTCATCTCATCATCATCCTCATGCTCCGGCTCTGGCTCCGGATCCTCGCTCCCCAGGTCTAACAGACCCCCTCCGCCGAAACTATCAAGGGCCTCCTCTGCCTCCCGGTGCTGTCGATAGGTCATCCAGCAGCATGGCTCCACGTCTGTCTCATCGATGCCCCAGAAGGCCAGCTCCTCCTCATACAGCGGCCCGCAGACGTCGGCCGGGCAGTGCAGTTTACCCGTCCTGTAGTAATTAAGGATGTGTGCAAAAACGCCCGGGTGACGGTCGAAGAAGAACTCCTCGATCTTGGCGTCATAGTCGAAGTGGTTGGGCGCGTCAGGCTCGGCAAGCCAGGACAAGCGGGTTCCAGGTAGGGTGCGCAGGGTACTGCGGTATGTCTGATGTCTGATCCCTCCCACGTTTATCACAATGCGATCCTTGTCGTCGCTCAGGCCCATCGCGTCCCTTAGGCATTTCTCCACTAAGTTCCCCTCATTGCAAAGGTCAGTCTAGATGTACCTTTATAACGGCGGGCGCACATCAATTACGCACAAAGCAACCAGTCGCCAGTTGGGAGGAAATCAGTGGTGTTTGACATGCATTCCCTCTATTACCATGTATTCCTTACCAGCACCTGACATGCACCTGGCTGATTTCAAACTCTTAACATTGCCAGGCTCTGCTGAAGGTATAGAATAGACATCCAAAAAGAGTGCAGCCAATGGGATCACATTAGGAACGGACGTCACATTGCTCCCAGATCAGAGATGTGCACATATGAAAAAACCCCAAAACAAAACACAAGCGGCAACAGTTTCCAGATCGGGTCATTGAATCCAGCAGGTCGCCTGTTGTTCGTGACTTTCACAGCAAGGTGACTGCGGTGGTGCTGAGCGGACAGCGTCTGATGGAGACGCGGAGCTGCCTCCAGACTCGCCTCCCTCACGCTCAGCTCAGCCCGCTCCCCTCTCCGCGCTCTTTGGGCGACGCCACCGCTACACACAGCCGCTCTTTGTCTCAGCAGATAAGATCAGAGCGCAGATCTTCACCGCTGTCATTCATGCATGATCAGGATGAAAAATATCCCAGTCAGATCAAAGGGAGATCGGTCCTCTTCTCAGATCTGTACACCAGACCAAATAAGGAGAATCGAGGATGAAGAGGGCGACGAACCTCCTCAAAAAAAACGCCCAAACTGCCTGTTATTCACACCGAGCCTCTCTGCTCCTGTTTCAAACCAGATTGAGCATGCCCAGTGGAGGAGCTTGCACTTGCAGCATCTCCTCCCAATTAAAGATATTGAAATAGTCTTACAGCTGCTCACTTTTTCTAATGTGTCTGACTTATCCTTGTTGTCGGAGAGCAGCTCCCACAGCCTGTAGGGAAGCGCCGTCCATCCTCCTGCGCAGCTGTCTGCTGAAGGTGTGACCCTGGAGCCACAAACGCGCAGATGCGCCTCTAACACCACAGATCACAGATCACTTACCTTCTGTGGGATTTAAATATACACACATATTAGGCTTCAGACTGCAGATTTATCTACACCAAGATAACGAACCTCACTAAGAGCATAGACAGTCCATGCAAAGACAAAAAATAATCATGGATAATATTTGAATATAAAAATATGCGTTGCTGAATAGTTACAAGCCTTCTGCTTGAGATTTATATGACAGCAGAGGGCGCTATTAACCACTCTAAGAATATTTGCAAAGCATCTTCATTCTAGTGTCGACAGATTTCCATGAGTTCGATTGGCCCAATGGTCAAGTTTCAAACTTAAACACAATGGATCATTTGTGACAGGCATTTGAGAATTGATTGACCATCCAGTCTGACCTGAGCTGAATCAAGTCAAGTCAGATTGGACTTGACCTGAGGAAGAATGAACAAATATTTTAGTCTTTACATGAGAGAGTATTGTAGAGGAAAACACCAAAAGACTTGGAACGGTACTTGCACTTGTGTTGATCCATGTAAAACCCTAATAAAATACAGATTTACGGTTGCATTGAGGTGAAGTGTAAAAACACTCAAGACATTTTTGCAAGCCACTCTGTATGTCCCACTTTTAACTGGATAATTCTAGATAAATCTAACTTGCGTCTGGAATCCTAACCCTGCCGAAAGGAAACGGGGCTCCCTCCCTCCACACTCTGTTTTTCCTCTCTGCCTTGTCCTGTCTGCTGCACTCGGTGGGCAGATCCCCGTCTCGGTTTTCACTCTTCGTTACGAAGGAGGAGTTTTCTGTTTTAGCTGGCTCGAATAAAATCTGAGTGATCCCTGAAAGTAGACTTTGGTTTGAGCAGAAGGACGAGCTGAAAAGAAGCGACAACAATGGCTGTGGCGGGTTGTACGAAATGCATAAAATATATGTTATTCTTCTTTAATTTTATTTTCTGGGTGAGTCAATCTTTACTTTTTTTTACATCTCTGGTATCTGACTTGTTTGGTTTCCCTTCTTTTTTAAACAGAATGTTTTCTTTCGATTAAGTTTTAATTCCTTGATTTTTGCATTTAAACAGATCAGATCTTTAATCTTGGAGAATCTTGTGCTCTTTGTGACTCCTGTGTCTGGAGTGGGAAAGCAGAATTTATTCATACCTTGATCAGACAGAAGATGGAAAAGCTCTCACTTTTGTTGTCAACAGTTACTTTCAGAAGTAGAGGAAGTTCGTTGGAAAGAAGTTTGTTGAGTCAAAGACGGGACCACCAAAAGCTGGGAGGGGATCATTCAGGATTTCTCAGTGGGATGAGATTCTTTTCATCTCCCTTTCTTATAAACGCTCCTTAAAAATCCATCATTGTTGTTGCTTTAGGTCAAGGTCAGGAAGAACACAATAGATACAGAGCTTCATTTTGAAAATTAAATGGCAGATGTACCCTCAGTAGGCAGGAATAACGCTCAAAAACACTTAAAACTGAACAATTGAACAGATTTTTCGAGAGAGTTTTGCTACAAACCTCAAAAATCTCCAAGATCTCACAATTTCTGGTCATTTCAGCTTTCAGCAAAAGAAAACAGCTTTATTATTTATCTGCCAAATTATCTCATACACTGATATTCACCTCGGTCCTACATTTAAGTTTCCATTTGGAGCACACTGCAGCGGCGCATTGTTTAGATGAGCAAGGAGTCACCACATCCTGGACAGGCCGCACTTGATCGTCTGTTTCCTCTGTTGGTTTTGCCGCTGTGCCCGTCTTTGTGAAAGCTCTTGAGCCCCGTCTTCCTCATTCGGCTATTTTTCACATCGTGATTTGAGTTTCCTGTTTCTTTGGGAACAATGGTGACCAGCCAGGTGGGAAAAAAGAGAGAGAATAAGAACGGGGGATAGATTTCTTGATATAGCTTGAATATTGGCACAGACATGCAAACCCACCAGTTGACTTTTAGGATAAAATATTGATAGATTTTTTTTTTTTTTTTTTTTTTTGCTTACAGAATAGCAAACAAGGCAAGTTTAATAAGATTTTAAAAAAAATACTTATTTGCTGATTTGGCTGCAAACAATGCTGTGAGGTCACACACTGTGCCACAGGTCACTGAGGTGTCAGGATGTCCTTTCTTCTGTCAGACTTCAGCTCCACAGTGGAGTTCAGCACATAGTGAGAAAGAAGTTAGAAGACCAGTTTTGAACGCTTGTTTAATTTAAGCAAATTTTTAACCTGAGTTTCATGTCATTGTTTGTATTTTTCTGTATGTTCATACGTGGCTCTGATCCTCCCTCAGGGTGTCGTTACAGTAGGCAGATAAAATGTGAGAATGAATAATTAAAGCCTGTTTCCCTTTGCGACAGCTGGCCGGAGGTGTGATCTTAGGAGTGGCCCTGTGGTTACGCCATGACAGTAAAACCAGCAACCTCCTCATACTTCAGTTTGAAGGCCAGCAGGCGCCGAGCACCTTTTACATCAGTGAGTATCCACCACAGTAAAACTGCAGCTAATTTCAGCGCCGTTCATTGGGATTTTATGTTCTAGACCAGCACAAACCGGCACAGATGAGTACAGTTGGTAGAAAGTGGCACGTATCCCTTTTAAATAAAAATCTTAAAAGTCCAACAAGCCTTCACAGTTTACTCCAAAACCCCTAAAGGAAATCTGTTGACCACACTCAGATCAGATATGTAAAGTAAAGTAAATTGTGAATAAGACATACTCAAAGTCATGGACATTTATTTCGTGCAGTGTTGCATACATTTTTCACCAAGACCGTGTATTGATGAAGGGAAAGCTCTGTGCCAAGCCTTCACCAGAACATCACACAGATCCCCATAGGGTGTGAACACTGTGGCGGCCGATCCATGTGTGAAGATGTCTTCTTCTCACTGAACCACACGTTGATAATTTTAGCACAATGAAGCTTGGAAATATCATCTTAAAATATCCTCGTGTCAAGAGGGAAGAAACAATCCCCGGATGGGATTAGTCCTCGTAATGTTGCTGAACTTTGACCCGACTAACTGCAGTAACCCCATGTGACAGGCACTTCCCCCTCAGGCTGCAACAGTACACACCAATCATGATGACTGCATCACTTAATCTGCCTCTTTTCTTATCCTGATGAGGAGCCCATCACTCTGGAAGAGGGATTCATCTGGTCACATGGCCTTCTTGCGTCGCTCCAGAGTCCAGTCTTTGTGCTCCCTAGCAGATTTCCTCCAGTTAACCTCAATGTTTAGTCTCCTTATGGCAAAACAGAGTTTCTTTCACATTCTGGGTGTGAAAATGCTCTTACTTTCACTATTGAATATTGCTCTGAGTTCTACTATTTCCACCAAATGTTGATCACGGTCATTCAGGAGTTCCCCGCTGTCCTTCCAGTTTTTAGCAATGTATTGTAGAGTTGTCAACCAAATTTTAGACACATCCACAACCTCCTTAGATGTATTCTCTGCTTGGTGTCAATGATTTAACTCATTTTAAACAAGCTGACATCTTTTCCATGACTACAGGATGCATCTTTCCACACTGTTAAAGAAATGAAAAGTAACTCATTGTAATAGCTGGGGTTAAATAACTCCTTACCAGCTGGAAGACAGTTTTCCATGCAGCAACTTATAACTATTTGCTTATTTAAATTCAGATGGAGACTTCTTTGTTGTTGTTTTGGCCAGTCAATGTATTTCCCGCATACTTGGTGAAGTTATCTGCTTGACAGGAACACTTTGCATAAATTACAGGTTGTGCGCTTTTCATTTTCACATCTTATTTTTTGTGTCTGGAAACTTTTACTTAAAGCTGAATTTGTCTTAGATGCAAGCTAAAGGATGAGATGATCAGCAGGGGACAGAAATACGTGGGGGAGGGGCCAAAGCATTTTTCTGGCAACTTATGAAAATTACTTCAAGTGCTTAAATGGCACCAGTGACTATTATAATATTCCTAAAACATAAAACAAATGGTTGAAGTAAAATATTCATTAATTAAGATGCAACATCACATTAACATTTTTTATGTAGTTTGATGAGCTTCTCGGATTGGCATCCCACTGGAACAGAGGGAAGGAGAAACGAATGCAAGCCTTGGAATCATTAATACAAAATCACTTATGCAGCGGTTACATAAAAAAGTTTATTGCTGTTCATTTCCCAGTGTTTTGCTGGAGGCTCAAACACCCCTCATCATTTAGTTGATCTAAAAAAGTTTACATCTACTAATTTTGTCTTTATTCTTAATTGTTAACACAAAGAAAGAGCTGTCTTAGCACAGCCTCCTAAAACATATAATTAGAACCGTGTGGGCTGACTTGACCTCTAACAATAGGAAACAGGACCTGCGTAGTTCCGCGTCTCTCCTTAAGAGTGGTTACGACCAGCTTTCACTCAGTCCCATGACCTCACCGTGGGTGAGCGTTTCTGAATTAAAAACTTTTTATGCACATGTTTAGGTTCTGAGTCTCCTTCTGTCTCCTTGGGTGATCATTTGATAGCAACCAGATGTTTCAGACAGATGTCGCAACAGATGTGGAGTCTAGAAACACTGCCTTTGAGAGCGGTGCAGGAACATAAATATGAACTGTGCCTTCTGTTGCTCACTTTTTCTTCTAATCTTATATTTCATCTTGTGGCAAATGCTCTTTAGTTTCCTTCAGATCATGCAGCGTGTATCTTGTCGCCATCGTTCACTGCTCTCAGCTCCCTAAACAGCGAAACATGACATGATGTAAGCATTTCAAAGGCCCGTGATCTTGGTTTTGCTGCGGCGGTGAACTCCAGTAAAACCATTAATTTACATCTGGGCTCCTGCTGTTCTGCCATGCTTACCCCCTCCGTAAGTATATGGGACAAAGTCAAACTCGAGCTTTTTATAGTGGAGAGGAGGCGCTCTCATGATTTTAAAGCAGTGGTGGCAAGGAAGGCCCACCCAGGCAAGATCAAGGGAATATTTCGTTTTTTTAGCCCTCCCTTCAACATACGCCCTAGCATAATTCAAATAATCTCATACATGTGCACATTATCCCTCAAATTAGAGTTTGAAGTGGGTGTTTTTTTAGCTTACTGGCACACCAAAGTGGTATTTATGTAAGACTGGAAATACACACACTCCCACCTCTGCTGCAGCACTTGAGGACATTACTGGTGGCAGTTGTCTGGTCTGGTTTGTGCCACGGCCTCCGACTCCTTCATAGTTGAACTTTTGAGCTTAGCTTGCTGTGAGGAAAATGAGAAAAATCCTCATAATGCTCATGTTTGTATTATACACATAAACTCAGAGCCAGGGGATGAGGGGATGCATAAGAGAGTAAACAGTTACATTTATTATTAAACTGCTCTTCAGAGATCGGCAAAAAAGCACAAATTAATGCAGCAGACGTCTTGTGAAACTTTAGTTTATTCAGTCAATCAATCAAATATTTTATTTATTGAGCACTTTTTGAAAACATCTAGGTTAATGTTGATTAAAACAAGATAAAACAGCTAAAAAAAACCCACCAACAATGAGCAAACTAAGAAAAGTGAAACTGTAGAGCAAAACGAGATGCCATGATGTTCATTGTGTTGTTGTGTGGACACATTAAATTTAATTCAAAATCAGTTCAAAAATACTTTATAACCCCAAAATGAAAATAATTCTTGGTGCAATTCATACTATGAAAAGTTTCCTCAAAGTTCTTATAGGTTCTGATGGGTGTGACCAGGAAAGATCTCCTGTAGCAGTCCGTCTCTCAGCACATATGGAGAAGTGTCTGACTGAAAACATTGTTTTACTGCATGACAGCCTTTCAAAGAGGATGATATTTGTGATTCCCCTCCATCCTGCAGAAGAGGCTCAGTTAGTCAACAAAGTCCACTAGTGTGTAACTTAGTCTCAGGAGAGTTTAGAGCCTACAGTTCAGTAAACATAGTGTTGGCTGCATAATGCTTTGGGGATGCTGTTTCTTACCACGGACTGGAAAGCAGGTCAGAGTTCATGGGAAGATGGACAGAGAAATGGAAGTCCTGGATGAAACCTTTCAGATTTTCATTTATTAAAAAAATGTTGAAAACCAGCTGCTTTTTGCTTCCGCTCCACAGTTGTGTTCTACTTTTTGCTAATCAGTCATGTGAATGTTGCATGCATGCATAATAATTTGGTTAAGTTACAAGCTGTAATGTGACAAAATGTAAAAAAAAAAAAAAAACACGAAGTTTGAGGGTTATGATGTTCTCTGGTTCGTGGCCAAAAACAAAAATAAGCATCGAAGTAGAGCATCCCCTTTAAACTGCTGGCATATCTTCGAGGATAGTAAATCATTTTTAGGTTACTGCGCTGCCCTGGATTACATAATGAGGGAGTCCAAGATACACTGCATATTTCCTCCGTCTGCTTTTGACTTTGTAAAATAACTGTTTTTAAATTACAGGCAAGATTTATAACCGTATCTTTTTATCTTGAGTTTATCTCAGTTTATCGGTGTCCTCCTCCGATGGTGTGAAAATCACTTCTTCCTTTTTTCTTCTATTCAAGTACTGAACGAGACGGACAAGTGAAGCTTCTGGAGATTATACTGAGAGACAGGAAATAAATGGACTTCTCCGGGGGTCTAAAAGCGCATGTCTCCTTTAAAGACTCAATAGATGCCGAACCTCAAAGGGTGTTGTCATAGTAATGGAGGGCAGTGGAAATAATGGCTCCTTTGCTGCATTGCAGATTTACTGGCCCTGGTAACCTTCCCCTGGTACCACAAAAAAGTCCTGAAAGCAAAGAGAAGGGGGGGTTGGGTTATGTGTGATAAATGAGATACACTGCTGGCCTGTGTCACCGCTGGTTCAGTTCGGTGAGCACCGTCAGGCTTCGTTAGCAGGTCAGCGAGTTGGTTCCTCTGCAAATCAGAATAGAGGACTCTGAAAAGTCTGAACTGCTTTTTAAAAAGACATATTTCATGTTTTACACCCATCTGTTTTTTGGGGTGGGGGGGTGGGGGGGTTATTGTGTCTGGTCTGACAATTCATGAAACGGTAAAAAAGTGGAAGTGAGTCATCTCAATACACAGAATCCCGACAACAGATTATGTCTTTTCTTAGGTATTTTATTTAATCACTCGAACAATTTATGTTCATCATTTCCTGTTTAAACAGATGCAATCAGTATCTAATCTGTGCAGCACAAATACTTCCTGTGAATCTGCTTATGGACACAAAAATGACTCCCGGCATTAAAGTGGTACTGAAGGAAAAAGTTTTCCCACTCAAACCCTGTTTCTTGGTTCCAACAATTTAGTCTGATCCTCAAGCAACAAAGTAGCCCCAAACTGTCATGAGAGCATTTCTAACATGATGTTATTTTTCTGAAATGCTGTGTTAGTTCAACGCCAGATGTCACAGGACAGGCGTCTCCCAAAAATCTTCACGTTTGTCTCATCAGTCAGAAGAACAGCCTCCTTAGAGCCTCGGGAAGGGGATTTTTCTTCTTTTTTTTTGGCCATCATTGTAAATTCAGATTGGCTGAAGCTAACAGTTTGTAAGAGAGGGCCATCTTCTACCATATTTTTTAAAAAAAGCTCCAATCTCAAAAACATCAAAGACATTTACGTGAATGTTGTTGCATAATCTGTTAAACTGCCTTCATGTTTTTATTTAAACAAAAAGCTGATGAATGTTTAGACAGGAAATGAAGGATGAAGGCATTGTGGCACCAATGATGGTTTTGTCTGGAACATGTACAGAGAAACTAATGGACTGATATGAAAATAAAAGCAGTGTAAAGTTCAAAAACATTGCAGTCATTTACATGAAAACTATTTCATTGATTTTCCTTCTTATGTTCCGTTCTCCTTTTTCACAGGAAACTTATTGCCGCACATTTCCGCACGACCCCACGACCCCAGTTACTGTGTAAATAACCATCGTCTTCTGAGTAAATGACCCCCAAATTCACCATGAAGTCGGTTTAAAAGATCAGAAAATTCCAATAGCTTAGAGATTGAGCTTGTTTATTTATTTTAAGCTTTGGTCTTGACCTTCGTAGGACTAGCTGTTAACTTCGGCCTCTATGACCAAATGGTAAGGATTTATACTTTAGACAAACACCAAGAGAGTAACAACAGTAAAGAACATTTTCTTAAAATAGTTGATTTTAGAGGATCTACACCTCCTTTGTTTCTTTAATTATTTTGTTCATTCATGCTTTTATTCTGCATTGAACCCAGTTTCACTTTTCAGTTTTGATGGCAACACAATGAGCTGAACTCTCTTTTTTAAGCATGTCTAATTGCTTGAATGTGTGTGTGTGTGTGCATCCATGTGCGCTTACATGGTCACTATGTTTCCCAAGAAATGCTGTGAGTCAGGGGTCAGTGCAGACAGGGTCTTATGTGGAAGTCCAGGGTGTCGTGGAGGCATTTCCTCAACAAGGGTGGCTGCTTCTAGGCACTTCCATCCCTCTCACTCAGGAAGTGAGAGATGTTTGTCTTTCAAATGCAAATAATAGTATGTCACCCTACAGAGAAAACAGGAAAAACATCCAGGAAGCCCCAAACCAAACAGCATTTGGCTCACTGTCATGCGCATCGGGGCTTTTCTCCCTCTTAGCGTTGACACTTCTGCCCCCTAGTGGTGGCTAAGACGCTGTGGCATCGTGATAATTGACTTTCTGTTTACAGGCGTCTACATACTGATCGCTGTCGGAGCTGTCATGATGCTTGTGGGGTTCTTGGGATGTTACGGTGCCATTCAGGAATCTCAGTGTCTGCTAGGAACGGTTAGCATTCCAGCTCCACCAATCAGACCGCAGCAACTCCATTAAATAAAATAAATGAGATAAGTCTGATTCTAACATCTTCTTTGCAGTTTTTCTTCTTTTTGGTGATCCTCTTTGCCTGTGAAGTGGCCGCAGCAATCTGGGGCTTCATGAACAGGGACACTGTATGTACAGTAAAATTACAAATGTCTTAAAATCATCTTCAGTTGTCATCCTGCTTCATGTTTTCTAATTGTCCACAGATGTCCAAAGAGCTGATTAATTTCTATGACGCTGCGTACATCAAAGCTGTGGATGTCACTGGGTCCCCGAGTAAAGACGCAGCCATCGGTGTACTGGGTGCTTTCCACACTACGGTATGTTTTATATTGAGTCCGATTTTTTTTTTTTTTTTTTTTTTTACGTTTGAAAACAGAAAAATATGCCTTGTGATTACAAATGCTTTTGCTCTGGGTTTCGTCTTCAGCTAAACTGCTGTGGGAAAGGCGATGACACTCCTCTATTCATGCAAGTCCGCTCCACCTTGTGTCCCTCAGGAATACTTTCTGCGCCAGTACCCAAGGTACAAAGTTTACTACCAAACCCTTCGTACAGGCCGCGTTTCATCATTTTACCAACTTTTCCTTGTCAGTTGCATGGCCAATAGATGTTTAGCTCACAAGTAGAAACAATGTTTAAAAAAAGCTAAAAGATGCAGAAGAACGCTACCGTTACATTTGAATGAAGTGGTAGTAGAAGAGTTTCCAACTCGAATGTCAGCGGAAGAAGGGCATTTTTAATTTACTCATTGATGATTAATACTGACAAATTACATATAAAAAAGTAACCCAGGAGAAAACAATGCATTTTCTTGCCTGATAAACTTTAATTTAAGCCAAATTTGTGTTGTTGTTTCATATTTCTGGGGCAAAAATGGTCTTATATGGAGAAAAGATAATTTTTTTGTTTGTTATTTTTTTCAGTGTGTGAGCGGAAGTCTGTTCAGTTTTATGATGCTTAACCAGATTTCCAGCAGAGGGAATTATGGAGAATTGATAATTCCTCATGAAAGGGTGGATCATTAACTGCAGCATTGATATTTATATAATTGTATTGAACTCATTAAATCGATATATCTTAGTTATCCTTTAAGTAAGAGGATAAGCAAGAAGAAATCTAACTGGAAGGGGAAACTTTGATAGGAAATTAGATTGGATGTTGATTAAAGATTAACTTTTCCTTCAACTGGCAGCACAAATAAGTCGGGGCAAAGTGATGTAATCAGTCACTGAGGAGTTCAGATGTGCTTTCTTATAATATTACCTCATCTTTAAAGCTCACTCCATCATTTTATTCATTGTCACATCAATTTAGCACATAGTGGATGTACCAATATGAAAATGTGGGCCAATATTTATATCCAATATTCATCTGATTGTTGTGGCTGATAACCAATATTTACTGATATATATTTCACTTTCCTTTGTACACTAATTACTGCTGACTTCTCTACTGCTTCAGTTAAATTCCCCACAATCCTCCTCTGCATCACTGTCACATGACCAAACAAATACCACATGACCCGCCTCATCCCCTGCTCCTCCAGAAAAATGATTTAAATAAATATGGGTTGTTAATATTGTCCCAATTTTATTTATCAGACTGATACCGATACGTTAAAAAATGACTAGTACAAGCCGACAGTAATGTTATGGCCAATATTTAGCATCCCTAAATAAAACATTTATTTTCATTTAATTTTGAGTTAAAAAAACAACAAGTTTATTTGTGTTTCATTACTTTCAAGTTTTAAGATTCAATTTGCCGTTTCAACCTACTTGCTTAATGTAGCATTACTGCTAAATATTTATCCAGTAAGAATAAAGCACAATAACTTTTATTATTTGTGCTGAGTTAGTGATGCATATTATAGAGTTATTAGGTTTACAGGAGTGAAGCACACTTTGACATTACCCAAACCTCTTTAATAAATGACAGCAGCAGGCACACCTGCCCACTGTCAGTGTTTACACTGAGATTTGATGTATTTTGTGTTTATGCCCAGCTGATATCCAGCGCCTTGCTTTGACAGCCGACTTGGTTCAGCTACATGCGAACCACGACAGACTCTGTGCACTGAGAGCGGAACAAACCTTCGAACTGATCGCAGCATCCTCATCCAGCCTTTCTTTGTCTCTTGTCAGAGCTGCCACAGCGAACTCGTCGCTCTGTTCTCCGAGAAGCTCCACCTCATCGGCCTGGCCGCCTTGGTGGTTGCCGTCATCATGGTGAGCGACGGAGTGAAAATGCACAGATCTCGATTTCGTTGTTAAGAAGTACTGCCTGTTGTCAGCTCTGATAGCATCGCAGACTCTGCGAGAGAGACGTGCTGAATTAAATCATATCATTTTCTGCACTTAGATCTTTGAGATGATCTTCACCATGGTGCTCTGCTGTGGGATTCGCAACAGCCCGGGAGTTTACTAAGCGTTTAAAGGCCAGGAGAAAACCGCAGCAGCTGAGGCCAGAGGGACCTGTGTCTGTGCTACTGAAAGCACTACATGTATATTATCCTATTTACTATAGATTAGATCTTGTTTATATATTACTCATCTGCCATTACTTTCATTTTGAGAGTAACTGACCTGTCATCGTTTTCTTTTATACCGTCAGTTTGTTGGAAAATGTTTCTCTAGCAGAGTTTCTGGGTGTGTAATATGTATATAAACTTATTGTTTATTAGAAAGGAGACAACGTGTGTATGCATGTGTGTGTGCGTGTGTGTGTGCATGTGTGTGTGCTAACTGGGTAGTTGTGTTGTATCTAGCTGCAGGGTGATTGTTATTTATTCTGCAGTGTTTCTGGGATGAGCGAAGAGGCTTTTACTGGACCATGTGTGTCTTCTAACCTGAAGAAAAGATCATGCTCTCAGTTTGTTAACTTGTGAATCTTCCCATATTAAATACAAGCAAAACTTTTCTATTTCCTGCTTATTCTACCCTAATAAATTAAACAAACTGTCATATATATATAAGTGTTTAACAGTGATTTTTCTATTTTTTTTTTTTTGTTTGTTTCTGAAGGAGCTTAACTTTATTTAGGAATTTGTGTCTGTCTTATTATCCAGCCAACATGTACTAATATGAGCTGTAAAAACAGAGATTGTATATATATGTTTGATGCAGAACAATGCTCCATTTGAACTGGTTTTCTCAATACCCAACTATTGATTTTGGCAATGTGGGTCGTATTTAATCAGGCCAAAAGATCCCATTCATATATAAATAGTTAAACTTCATCTTTTTCAAGATGTTCAAGCTGCAACATGGCAATATGTCCTGTGTTATTTAATTATCCAAATTACTTCAGAATTATACTTCTGTGTAATAAAGCATTTGCTAAGACTCAAACCCCGGTGTTTCAGGATCTTAGCAGAAACTTTATGTTACTTTTAACCCTCAGTAATGGTGTATTTGCTGCGTTTCGCCACGAGGGGGTGCAGTCAAATGTACTCATGTTTTCTCTGCAGCGTCTCTCCCTTTTGAAGCGACTTATTTGCATAAAAAACCAAACTGACTAGTACATCTGGCACAGAGACAGCCGCCACACCCAAAGCACATGTTTGTTCTGCCAACAGGTTCACTTTCTCACCAAAGGAAGCAGCTTTGATCTCAGCTGTGACAAAGACGGGCCCCAAACTCTGTTACTCTCAGAAAAAATCTCTTGAATACGGTTTCTTTTCCTAAAGATCTTTTACTGAACACGCTTTGTTTCTAGTTTAATGGTCTTCTCACATCTGCTACCTTTCTCCATTGTTGTCAACTTGAACTTTGTCTCTTGGCTCCAGATTAAGGATGTCTTAAAGCCAAGGTAGACGGTGATATTTAGACAACAGGGTGTTAAATCGTCAGCATGAGGGCAAGTGTTTGCAAAAGCCGCCTTTCCTGTTTCTGGAGGACAATGCTGCCATGTGATTTTAAAACAAGCCTCATCCAGTCAGCACTCATGAATCATGAAACGAACTTTGTAGTGTCTGAATAAGAGCAGCGACAGGCAACCAGGTTCCAGGTTCCAGTTTTTTTTTTTTAGTGTGCAAAGTTGTGAAATCCTCTGTTTTGGGTGGGTTGATTCCACCCAAATGATGATGTGGGTGTTATCAAAAGCAACAGTTACTCACATGGGCCGGTATCGTGACACTACCGAGTGATGAAGAGTACAGGATTGAATCAGAGATGTGATTTTTATATTCTAAGAAAAAATGGTATTTGTTAGATCAACACAGACTTAAAAAAAAAATAAATGGACCTCTATTTTAGAAGTTCAAAGTTCAAGTAGCTCAGATTTTTAGCTCAGCAGTTACACAGAGGATTTTTCAACTTTTTCACCCTTTGTGAATGTAGACACTCTGTTTTTATTATTGTTACTTGTAAATCTAGATTTTCACTGACAAATGAAAATCTTATTTAAATATCACACCACAAAGTATTAGTTCTTACTTCTTATGTTTATCTTAAGGAGCAGAAACCTCCAAAAACTTTTACTCAAAAGCAAATCTTTGTTTATTCAACATGACTAAATAAACCCATAGCCTATTTTTAGTTCTCAGAATAAATTTAGAATATCTTCTGGGCCAAGAAAATAGAAAATGACACTAAATATTATGAAATCTTTTCAAAAGTCAGTCTACTTTACTAAATATTATGTGTTTAGTTTATTTCGGAGCAGGTGAAAAAAAATCACAATAAATCATTCTGCGATTTTTTAAAATTCTAAAATAATTTTATATCTCTTGAGTACGTTTTGGTCTAAAACAACACAAAATTGAGTAAAAGTCTGAAGTGGTAGGAAAGTGAAATATTTATTAATGTTTTGTGGGGGGGAAAAAATTGTATTTGTAAAAACACCCATTTACTCTGATATCCCCGAATAAAATCCAGTAGTAATTGCATCAAGTAGTTACATCATGACTAACCAGAGTCCACCTGTGTGTCATTTAATCTCACTATAAACACAAATATCTTGTAAAAGCCTCTGAAATCAAAAAGGGCAACAATCCAACGCTTGGCTGACCTTATTGCTTACAGCGCACGCTGAATACAGAGCAATGATAGAAGGAAACCTGTTAGTGGCTGTAAAAGTTTTAAAACTGGAGTGAAGAGTAAAATGACTCGAAACATTCAGCCAGATCTACGCTGAAATGGCTTAGACATGTACAAATGGTGTAGTCAAAGTCCAGAGCTGCAGTCCTCTCCAACCTATATGAGAGCTTGAGCTATTTTGCTAAGAAGAATGTATAAATATATCTAGGTAATTCAGGGGGAACATGCCACACTTTACAGATGTTGCTTTGTAAAATATGTTTAAAAAAAACAACAAATCTTAAATTTTCATTTTATGATTATCTACCTTGTGTTCGTAGGTCACCAGCAAAAAAAAAACAAAAAAAAAAAAACCTTGAAGTCTGTGTTTGAAACATGACAAATTATGAAAAGCTCCAGCAACATGAATGCGTTTGTCAGACACTGGACATGGTCTATTCATTTCATGTATTACAAAGTGAAGGTTTGTCACGTTTTTTGAAATATGAGTTTTTAGAGAAAAAAAAAACATGAGGGAGGAAAAAAAATGTTAGAGCAAATTAAAAAGAAGGCTTGCTTGTTATTCTATCAGATTAAGTTCCAATTAGTCAAAAAGCACTTGATAGGTTCACAATAGGGAGCTTACTCATACTTCTGTGTTCTGCAATTATTGTATTAGGTTTGTAATCTTGCCTTCTGCTGACGAACTATTCATGTCGGTTCTTGAATTACAGAATGTCTGATCAGACCAGGTGCTCTGAGTAAGGAGTCCTGGCTGCAGAGCTGCAGTCTGATCTTGGGCCCTGTAGTAAAATTACAAGTACCTGCATGAAAACTGATTGTGATTGTGTGCAAAGCTAAGTGTGGAACTGCCTAAATGGTCTCTAAAGTCTACAACTGAACGAGACACATTTTTGGGAACCTTCATATCATGTTCGGGTCGTCATCTGTAAGCCTTTATAACAGATACCATCAGATAAATGATGCCTTCTGGGTAATTGTTTCTCTCGTCAGCATCTGTATGTTTTTGCAGCTCTCTGATAACTGTCATGTGAAAGGAAAGCTGCTGATACTTCACACAGCAAGCAGAAGGTGGTTTTCTCATGGCGTTACTCTGCTGATTCTGACAAATGCACCTGGTTTGAGTCACATTTTGGACTCTATTCACAAATCGTCACGGTTTGATATTCAGTAGAATTCAGTAGTATTTACCGCCCTGAGTGAGTCACCACCATAGCAGAAACAAGTGAAAAATCTGCTTCCCTACCCAAAAAACAAAAACAAAACAACTGATAAGTTCTGTTCTGGCAAGGCTTCATGTTCCTGTTTGATATAGATTGATGTCATGAGATCGAGCGCAGCAGGCTAAGTGAAAGAGCGTTATCTGTCTTCGTGTTTCTCTGCTCATCGTCGTCGTTGCTCAGACGGCTTGTCTCGCTCTTCTTCTTTTTCAACACACCCCATGGTGTCATACCTGTCTGTGACTCATCACTTCTGCATAGGATAGTTAATTAAAATGAGGGCGTTAACGTAGTTACTGTTACTTTTAATACTCTGACACCCACAAAATCAGATCAGTCCAGGTGAAAGTCAGAGGAGAACGTCTCACTCGCAGGTCATGGTAAGTCTAAACTTTCACAGAAGAGTTTGAAGCTAATAGTTTTTCCCTCCTTGCAGTTTTGGATCCGAGGCCTAGGATTGACTTGTATGCATTTGCTTCTTGTTGTTGAGCCTTGAGCTGCTTTTTGCGAATTGTTTGTGCATATATAGCTATGTTCAACAAATTAGAACATTATTGAGAAGTTAATTTGTTTCAGTATTTCATTGGGTGAACTATATTATGTGGATTTATTTTTGCACTGGTTGATGTTTTCAGGAGCCATGAGGACATGTGAGCATTTTGATCATAATTTTTCATTTGCTACACAGCATTTAAAGTGAGAATATTACATCAGACTAATGAATAAATTTCACATAAATATCGGGAAATTGATATGATGTTGATTGAGAAGGACTGTGAGAAATTTTGCTCACTCAGATCAGACCTGCTTTGAGAAAACAACTGAAAGCAGATCAACTTGGTTGGTTGGGATTCCTGCTTTAAATTTATTTATTTATTTGTCCAAGTGTGTATATATATTAAATAAATACCTCAAGTTACAATGAAAACAAATCAATAAGAATCAATACAAAGATGAATTAATCAGAAAAATACTTATTTGCTTTTACTCAATTTTGTAATACCCGTAACTCAAAAATTGCCATTCAGACAACACAGACATACAGAATCCAGCAACATGTGAGTGGTACATTTTGTACTATACTCACATTGTTGCATTAGAGGCAATAACTCTTGTTGCTATGTTCAAATGAAACAAAACAAATAAATCCAAGGTGTGGCTTGGCCTTAATGATAGAGTGCTACAGTGCCACACCTCGTAACAGCCTTTCAGCTAAAACTGGGAATTGACAGTTTGCAAAAAAAACAAAAAAAAGTTGGGGAGAAAAAGAAAATGAAAGGAAAATAATAGTTTTATTAAACTTCGTTTTCAGGTACGGTAATATGTGAATGGTATAAACTGTGGGGGAGGGGGAGTAAAAAACCTAGAGCAGATCAGTTTACCATTCCCTGTAGATTAAAGTTCGCCCATCGCTGTTAACATGGCGTCTGTTCTTCACAGTTTTATTTGACTTCTTCCTGATTTAGTATATTTTTAAAATCCTTTCACATAGATCTTCAAAAGAGCTCTCTGTGTGTAGAGTTATTGTGAAACAAGGCTGTGACAATATTCACACACGTACAAATATTACAACACAGAAGGAAGTCATTTTTGCTGCATTCACAAAGTACAACGCATACAATTAGCAGCAGTTTGGATTTAACTCTTGAATGGATAGTTCTCCTCATTCTGTGAGGTAAACCTTAGCCTAAGTGGACATGAATCACACCTGTTCGTCTTGTAAAGTGGTTGAGAGGACCTTTGTGGCAATGTAAATAAACTACATACAATTGAATTGAAAGGATCAAATGCGACAGACCGAAGCTTTCACTGAGAACACTTATTGTTTAATTTTGCTGCTTTTAGAATGAGTGAAGACTAAGTTTTTAAAATTGTTAAAATGAAAACAAATTTGAATCAAAATCTATAAACTTATCTCAGCGTCTCAAGGCCCTTTGCAGGACAAACAGGGCAGATCTCCAGACAAAAAAAAAAACAAAATCATAAGATCAAATCATACAGACAGATTTGAATTTAATACGGATCCCAGTTTTAATATGCTGTCAAATTCAGTTTGGTGAATTAGTTTCTCTCTTTACTGTGTTTATTTACAATAGAAAACATAATAATGTTTTGGTAACTTTGAATTAAATCCCCAATTACATTTCACAATTACTGAATCTATAATACAAAATCTATAACTGTTGGAGTAGATGCAAACTTTCCTTTTTTACTTACCTTTGAGAGCAAGAAATGCTTTCTGACAAAATGTCTTACCTTATATTACTCATTTTTAATCAAAAGCATTGGTTTCTTTGACACTCCTTTGTCTTTGTTTACCTTTGCAAGGGTTTCAATGAAAGCTCTTTAAGCTCACATCTTACAGGCTTAATGTAAACTTGTCTTTAACTGTTCTTAATATTATCAAGTAGTTTGTCACAAGTCAGTTTCTTACAGGAGGATGTGAACTATTACGTGAATCTACACTTTGATGTTTTTAGCCAAATGTCTGCTTTGAGGCAAAATCTCACAGAAAACATCAGACAGTTTTAAAGTAAAATCTGTTGTTCTTATTCTCAGCCTTATTGTTAGCATAAATTGGCAGGTCTAAAAATAAATAACCAAAACACATTAAAATGCTGTAAGGTAGATAATTTGATGTTCACCTAAATGAAATGTCGAAGGTTTCCTTAAAGCTAGAAATAAATATCATACGTGATATTATTCTTTATATGCTGCTTAACGATAAAAATACATAAAACCTTGTCAGTATAATTCCTGCTTTAAATCAAGTTCATTAAAATAAAGTAATAACTTAATCCCAGAAAGCAGCAAGAAGTTTATGAAAGAATCGCCACTCATTTAGTAATTAGAAAATCACTTTTTTAGTAAACAGTTTTTATTACATGAATTAATAGAATAGTAAAGCTGCTGAAACTCTGCTGTGGCTTATTAAGATACTTATATTTGCCTTTTCTTAGTTTCCTTTGTTATTGTGTTCCAGTTCATAACATATTTTGTAATGTTATTGCTTGTTACATAATTGGTCACTGTATTCTTTTTTTATGATGTGAAGCACTTTGAACTGCGTTTTTGCTGAAATGTGCAAATAAACTTGACTTAACTCGAGCATCTTTATACAACTTTATGAAACTTTATGCAGGTTTTCCTGTCAGAAAGTTATCAGATCTTGAGTAACGTAGCAATTATAATAAAGACTAAAAAAAATTATATTCCTGGCAGAATTAGATTTAAAGTGCTTAAAAAAATAGAAACAATGTAATATAAAACTGTATTCAAGAAAGAGTAGGATTACTTCAACATTCTGTTACTTAAGTAAAAGTAAAACGTAGCAATGGAAAAAATTGCTAAAGTAACAGTACTTGATGAAAATGCTACTGAAGCAGAGAAACTGATCATAACATCTGATTCATTTAGAAATTGTGTAATCAGACAAAAAGATAAAGCTATGTGTGCTAATTCTGGTATTTTAAGCACCAAAATGTAAATGCAAATTCAGGAAGAGTAAATAATTTTAAAACATATTTGCAATAGAATACCTATAAAGCTAAAACTTACAGTAGATAAAGTATTAGAACACGGTTGCGGTGACAATATGGTGTATTCACTTTATCTCCTAATGGTTTAAATAACATTAGAACAGCAAAGCGTGTGTACGAAAATGTACGTGTGTTTCTCTCATGTCTTTTTCGTTAAAACAGTTACTCGCAGTGAGTAGAGTCTCCAGAAAGTTTACTGAAGTGAGAGTAGTGATACTTCATAACGTTTTATCTCGTAAAAATAAAAAAAAAAAAAAAAAGTACGTTGTAGAAAAAAGAAGAGAAATAAAAAAAATGGTTATGCATTTTTGTCTGAGGTGTGTTTTGTTAGGGGATTTGAGTCAGCTGCTTATCTAGACGCGGTCCAGAGCTCACCTTTGAGTCAGGTGTCTGGTTTCTGCGTGGCTCCACCCCCCGCAACTAAGCGGGTCTTGGAGTCTGTCTGCCTCCACAAGCGCAGTGGTGTTGGCCGTGGACCGATCGGACAGAGTTTGTCCTCAGCAGGGAACATCACAGGCGCGCCTTTTCGTACTGGACTCCCTGTCTCTCTTGACTCTGTCGCCATGAGCATGTTGACATCGGAGAACGCTTTTCTTTCTTCTTTACAGCCACACACCTTATCAACCACTTATGCTCTCCCGTCGGACAACCAACTCGGGAATGGGAGCGCCATGTCGGACGACGCCGTGCGAGCGCGGCGTGTCCAGGAGCAGATCAAGATGAAAATGGCCGAGAAGAGCACACTTCCGCGTCAGAATGGAAAGGCCTCCCAATACGCAATGTCAGGTAAAAACATTAATAAGTTTAAGAGGAAGTACGACTTCCAAAGAAATAAGTAAAACAGAGTTGGATGATATATTTTCAGAGCTGGCAGGTGTTGGACTTATACAGAAAAGTCACAGATGCAAAGCACAGGTGTTAGAATCGTTACCTGACCACAGACGTGAGTTTATGACCAATAGGTGTTATCTGTCTATGTCGTTAAACTTTGAGCTCCCATAAGATAATGTATAAAGGACAGAAGACATAAGTCATATATTAAGTCATATATCTATGTATAAGTAATAAAAGTTGTTCAGGGAGGATACATGATATTGCAAAAGCTGGACAAAGGTTTGCTTTGTTTAGGTGAAACATCTCTACCTCCCCACAGCTGAGTTCTTTGTCACACTGAATGATTTCATTCAAGAGGCTGTAGGCGAGATCATTACATCAGATCAGACATAAAATATACACAGTTGATGGGGAAGCGGCATTGCAATGAATTTTATTAAATAATCACAAGTTTCTGTGGAAGAACAAAACTGCCAAAAATAGATAAAAGTTGATTCAATAGGATTGTAAGGAGTTAAGTATCCAGAAGTACAGCAATATGTAACAAAAGGAATCAAGAATTGAACCCACAACTTTCTAGTTACTCCACCCACTGTTGCAAAGTCAATCCTAGAGAAATGGAGCATTTTAGTACCAAAACTCAGATTTTAACACTGGGAGTGATGTCAGACCTAGTTATAAGTTAGGAAACCAGTGGGATTGGATAACTGTTGTGGTCACTAACTACTATCAGAAAGTCAAGCCACTAATTTTTATACTAACTTTTGATGTCACTGGTTTTAATGAGGCAAATAAATAGTTCGGCATTAAATGCCTGAAGCATTTGTGTGTCACCCATATTGGATTTTAAAGTAAGTCCTTGGAGACTTTCAACTTTCACATGGTGATGTATTTCAATTCAAAATTACTTTATTTAAAGGGAAATTCAATTTTGTTGTAACTCATGCTATCCAAGTAAATTTCAAAGAGTCGTTGTGGATGGTGATGCTGCCCATCTTCATATTCATCCCATAGCGGATGAATCTGAAGAGGCTGACTCTGTCGCTGTTTGACAGTCTAATAGTTCTGACATTTTAATAGTTAAATTTTTGGACAGCAGAGACAGTATTTCACAGCATGACCTGGACGACACCATCAGGTTTTGGCAAACACTGCTAATCCACCTCATTTGCCTTTGCCCCTCCTCTTTAAAGCTCTGTCTGGCCATATGATGAGAAAGCTGGGCAGAGCGACGTTGCAGCTGAGGGTACGATCCTCTAAGCTTCCTATTAAACTCCTTCATTATAATAATTTCCCAAACATGCAATGCCTCAGACAAAAGAAGTTAATTCGATAATTAAATTAGAACTATATTCAGTTAATAATACCTGGAACATCCTGAAGTGAAACATGTTCTTCACTTTTTTGTTTTCCTGTTTTTCTTAGGGACGCACCCATCCACGATTTTCACTTCTGATACCGATGCTGAAAAAAAAAGTGCTGAATTGACTTTTGAACACAGACATAAATGGGTTGAATTTACAGCACAGCACAATGCACAAACGGCTTCCCACGATTGGTCAAACACTAAAAAACAGCACAATTTGCTAAGTCAGTGTAACTAGGAATATAACAGCCATTGTAAAATAAATAATAAAGAAACAGACAAAAGAATAGGTTGACTACTTTGGTCAAACATGTAGAAATAAACTGCAGCAAACCTTTCAAACGGTTCAGAAAGTACAATCTGAAATTCTAAATATACTGTAAAATAAATATAAAGCATGACGTTGCACAAAGCATAGAATTGGACTGAATAGATCTGCCATTATAGAGCTGGTACATTGTCACCGATACCCGATCTAGAACTTTTTTCAATAACGAGACCGGTACGGATATTAATATTGCTGCATCTCTTTTTCAGCTTGTATTATTTTTGCTATGCAAATAAAATTGCCTTGCTACTAGATATTGCAATATCAAAAATCAGTTAAGAATTATTCACATTTTTCTGACCTTTTTTTTACATTATTAAACGTGTTCAGTTCAGTATGTTCAGTGATATTTAGCACATCCACCTCTAAAACTACAAATGTGGTGTGCATCGCTGATAGATAAGGCACGAAAGCATGACAATCAACATGATCAGCATAGCTAAATGAATTTATTTTATTGATCCTCTTATGATGGTAAAACTTCCCTTCGTACAGATATGTAAGCTACAGCTTTGTGTATAAAAACTAACAACCAAAAGTACCAGACAGCCGACTGCTTGTGGATCAAAATCCCTACCACAAATAAATGGGCGTCTTTTGCTAATGATACATCTGTGACGCGCTCTAAAAGTATGCTGTCCTTAGTTGCATGACGTGTCAGGCATGTACAAGCAAATGCTTGTACATTACAGGAAATCTGAAGCAAAAATCCAGAACGATTGACGCAACTTCATCGACTCACAAAGTGCAAGGGGGGTCAAAAATGTGGCAAGGGAAAGACTTCAGTAAGACTTGAAGTGCTAAGAATCAGCTTTATTGGGGTCGTCCAATGACCCTGAGGTCAAGACAAAATGCACTGGTCTACTAATTTGACCCTCTCAACATGCATGTATTTATTTAAATGTTCATTAAAAAAACAAAAAAAAAAACATGCAGTGATTCACTTTAAAATGATAGCGAATCATGGGATTAGATTTAGAGAGTCACCATTGAGAGTCAATATTTTAATGTTTTTAGATGTATTTTTTTATTTTGGCTGTTTTCGTCAGTCTGGTAATTTTCTGCAAAACCAAATTACTGTTTGATTGTTTCAAAGGAATTTAACACATTCAAGAAGCAGCTATGTATTTATTTGATTTTTATTTGTAGATTTGACTTTAAACCTTTCAGCCTGGAGATGTTGAAAAAGCAATAATTTTTTGGTTGTCATGAATTTAAATCCGATAAATATCTTGTGATTCATAAATACATTTAAAAATGACTCAAGTTGGTAAATATTGCAAAAGAGCGAGTGAGAGAGAGTGTCTGCTGTGCCAGGAAAGGTTTCTTGGTTTTTCCAGTTGGCCGGGGTTGCATTAAAGATGACATAAATTATTTTTTTCTGATTTTTGGCAATTTTAATACTCCGCATATTTTATGTTTAAGAAGATATTCTGCTGTTGTCAATAATAACATTACCAAAGTAAAACTGTTTAAGAGGCTGCAGGGACTTTTTCATATCTGGTTACTTATAGGTTTAGAATTTAAATCTTATTTCTTTCTCTTTTGATTCAGGAAAGCCCATTGTATAATTCAGTACTTACTGAAAATGGATGGCTGCTTTGTGTGGGTGGAGTTTTTGATTTTTTTTTTTTTTTTTTTTTTTTTTTGCTTTGCAGCATAGATGTTCCTGTTTGATTCAAGTTTGTTTTGCATCAGTCCTTTGGGGGAATTTCTTAATTTGTCCTGAAGCAGCAGCCGCAGTTTTACATTGTGTACAAGTGGTTAATGTGTAACAGGCCTCAACAAGACCTGCTTTCATAAAGTTCCCTGATAGCAGTGCGAATGTGAGAAAGGGCATCAGCTTGGAGTTGACTTCCAGACATGAGGGTTGTTGTTAGAAACGCATGTTGTCAAAATATATGACTCGGTTAAAAGTTGCCTATCTAAGCGTTATTGCGAAATATTCCATACCAGTGTGGGATTGGTTTCCAAGTGATTATGAAAACCTACAGAAGTGGCTTGAAAGGCTTCCTGAATGCTTGGAGCTACCGTAGTTGGTGGTTGCACCACATTTGTTCATGTAATGAATTTATTGAGCTGAAAGTGTGTCAGGAAGTAGGATCGTGTGCCATCTGAACCTGGATACCTGCCTGTTGCGGCGAGACATTCCTTCACATCTTGTGCGTCACTGTTCTCAGCCAACAAGCAGAGAACGAACAGAACACCTTGACATTAGGTTTGCGTCGATGTGACCTCCAAACTCCAGGCTATTTGGATCCAGAAAGAGAGGCTTTTACTCACTCTACTGGTTTAAGCTTTTCTCAGAGGTGTCGGCTGTACCTGCCTCAACAGGCGAATATGCTGCTCCTGCTGTTTCTTAAAAACTGAGCTGAAACAGAGACATGACACGTCTCCTTAAATATTGTGGTGCTCTGTTTTTCTTAGCTAAAATATACCTCTTAACGACTGCCAGTGTAAATCATCCCTGACTTTTGCCTGGAGGCAAACATGCAGTCACACAATGTAACATTTTATCAGCTGTCGGCTGAAACCTCACCGAGCAGAGTAGTGCCATTTCAGTGGTTTGTGGCTTTAGAGGACTTGATAATGAATGCATAAGTGTTTGCAGATGGGAAAAACAAAAACACACAGAGGAATCTGGAAGGAATACCTCCCCTTCTGTGTCTTAAAGCAGTCGCAGCTGTGCATGGATATCAGGGGACGTGTCTCAGCAGTGTTGCGTTCAGAATCCTAGCAAGTGATGTAAAGAAAAGAGTTGACGCTGAAGGTGATTCAGGGTGTGTTTTAGTGGGCCTGTAAAAAGCTGACGCTATCAGGTGTGCTGGGCGTTGTTGGGGTTGGGCTCGGGTCACGTCAGAGAACATGTCAGTCATCTCTCTCTACGGCAACTGGTTTCTTTAAGCGGTGTGCCTGGGGCCATGTTGGAGTCTCTCGCTAAAGCACATGAGAAGTGGAAAAACAACAGCTTCTCAGGCATGAAGCAGGCCTGGTACAGTAACAACACAAGTGTTGTTTTTTTAAGGACAGGTGCAACTTAATGAACAAACTGGTTTGAGAGGTCAAACTTAAAAGTTATTGTGGCACGAATCTGAATTTTGTTTGGTTTTTGATTTTCTGTTTGCTTTTAAGCCAATTTTGGTTAAATCAATTCACAGTTTTCAAAGGGGCACTATCATGCTAATTCGACTTTTTTGAGCTTTGCGTCATGTTAAAATGTTAATCCTTCATCAAAAACATACCTGGCGTGCCTGGGAGGACAGAGCGCCGCCATTGAGGCAGTTTCCAAATGTCCAAGTTTCCAACACCGCAACCCCCGCACTCAGTTCCTATAGACTAGCCAGCAGTAATTAGCAAACTCTTGGTGGAACTGTGCATCTGCTGATCTCATTGTGCGAGCCACTTCTCAGTGCAATGCTGGTAAAACTGTTGTTAAAGGGTTAATAGAGGAGCGATGTTGTGAATTCCTGAAGGTAGAGTTTCAGAAAGGGCAAGAGTTTTTAAAAAAACACAGGCCCAATTTCAAGGTGTTAAATTTCATATTTGGTATGTATAACATTTTTATAACAACTAACAAATGGCCTGGAAAATACATGATGTTGCCCCTTTAAGAAGTGTTCAAATATTCAATGTGGTTTTTAATCATATTTACTAAAACTGATGTTAGTATCTTACATTAGCAAATAGAATCGTTATTAAGGCTAGCTTTGATAAAACTGTGGTCTCCACATATGTGCCTTCTTAAAAAAGCAGATTTTTATCTCAACTCTTGAGATTTCCAAAATGCTGCCAACATTTCCAAATAAATCATGCTCCATGACGAGCAGAGACTGGAAGCTACAAGGAGATAAAACAAAACAAATGTAATGTACTCTCTGCTTTAAGTCATGCTCTCTCATTTTCTTAACATGTAGTCTTACATTTTACGAAAATACAGTTCGCTTTTTTAAACATTTCCGTTTATTCTGATGTCATTTTAAACACCTCACTGATATTGAAAATTAACTTTAAATATTCCTTTAGTAACAACTTCCACAATCAAAGGCCATTGTTATGAGTGCAACGTTGCAGGACTTGCATTTAGCACATTAGCATATCAGAAAAAGAGTATTGTTACTCCAAAGTGACAACACTTGCACGGTTTCTATAGACGGGCTCTTTATTAAACACCATGAAAACTATAAAAATAAAACACAAAGATGTAGATACAGATACATTTACAGACTGACAGGTAACATGAGCTTTAGCAAAAGTTACCTCGTGGCCGCCTGCCACGTCCGAGGTCTTTAACAGATTAATTATTCGTCGTCCACTCTAAATTAAAATAGTATGCAATAAAAACACCATAACTGATCAATTTACAAAATATGACAAACATAATTACAAATACTTTGACAGCTACAGGAGACATGAGGCTGCTACACGTAGCTCGCTTCCGGGCTTCTGTTCGTTCGGTTTACTCAAGTCTCGCAGCCTTTCGCATGCATGCAAATCTCGCGATAACTTACAACAAAAAAATAGTTCGAGACGAAATAAAATACATTCATTTTATACAAAACTCAAAACGTGAACCAAACAACTTAGATTGCATTATCCTAATTGTTAGAAATAAACAATTTTTTTTTCAAGAAATGAATTATTTTAGTGACGCAAGTATTTTTAATTTTCCTGAAAACTTTCACTCTGAGAGACTCTTTAGAGCTAACTCCCAGAAAACAAAATCTATCTTTTATCTGTGACAGAACTGAATCTAGTTGAAACAAACATTTTATAGCATATCATAGTGCTGTTGTGAACTGATTTACAGTTGTGTTGCAAATTTGCAGGTATGCTTAGCATGCAGGGAACTGGTAATGGAGAAAAAAAATATGTTTAGCAAAGCAAACGAGTAGTTTTACAATCATTTAGTGCATCATTTTACCTGAAAACAGAGATTTTCTTGGAGGGCCAGACTGAAATATTTTGAAAACTACAAACCATCACAAATGTCTGTGTTATTATTCATGTTCCCCTAAATCTCATGAACACCGATTACTATTCCTATTTAAAAGCCTTTAGGTTTCTTTATGTCTTTGTGATGGACCTTAGAACCTGTGTGAAAGAGGTCCAATGAACATGATACAGACATTTAATATCCCTTCTGGGAGAAATTACAGATTTGCGTCCTGAATTGTCCTCCCTTCACTCTTATTTTAGCATTATTCTCATTAAAATGAATGAAAGGGTGCAAAATTGACTCTGGCGTATGACCAAACGTGACTCCAATCTTTTCTTCTTTTTTTTTTAGCCAGAGTAAACAAATGATAAGAACAGGGTTCTGAAAGTGACACAATGTTTTTAGGTCATCAGTTATTTCTTTAGCTACACCAACTGTTCATTTAGCCTCCTTCTGTTGGGAATGTTTATCAACATATCTACTAGTTTTTACAGCCTAATGTGAAACAGGAGCTAAACATTCGATCATAGTCTGTGCACTCAAACATGCTGTGGTCTTTGTGCATCAGATGGAGGATTGTTCCCAGTAACTGGAGATGTTAAACTTGGCCAGGTCCTGCAAAGTCTGTGTGCAATCAGACATCCATGCAACACGATACATGCCATTTAAACTGCAATGACTTTTATGCAAATTGCTGCATAAAACACAATGGCACTACACAAATGTTGTTGTGTTATAATTTTACATGTTTGCAAAAGTAGGACGTGTATTTTTGTTCCACAATTTGTTTTAAAAAATTATGTCCACTTCAATCCCTTGAGCACAAAAAAGTGCTGTTTTGAAGATTTTGAAAGATGGAATCATAAAGTATTTGTTGACATTGTTCATTATATTTTTTTGTCTTTTTTATTTATTTTTTTTTTTTCCTTTTTTTTTTTTTTTTAGACTACGGCGGTTCATCAACAATGAAATACAGCACCTACAGCCCAAGTTACAGTTCCAAGTCTTCCTACATGTACTCAGGCTCAAAAACCCTGGTGAGTCCAGCAGCATTTTCACAAACTGATCAGCACACATTGTGTTGAAATGTTTGGAGGATCGTCTAATGCACCATCAAACTGGATGCATGAGAGAAATAAAGTTGCGTTGGTAAGCTGTGTCAAGAAGGATTCAGCATTCAGTGTGATATTTCGCAGTGAACCGTGATCAGATTACCTCCGAGTTTTCAAGTCTGCCCTCTAAATTCTTCTGTTTTGGTGCAACCACTAGTGAAACACTGATGTTTGAGCTGTGAGTGTGACAGACCTAATGTGGCATTTTAAACATCTGAATGAGATCTGGAATTGAAGACGACAAACTCAGAGGGCAGGAATGTTGTTTCCAGTTGAAACACATTCCTGCAGTCAAGTTTAGAAACCATTTTATTAAAAACAATTTACTCTGATCCAATTAACTCATGCACACTCTTCACCAGACACTGCAGATCAACTCTGTAAGCATATCAAACTGTGGTAACATTCTCTCTTTTCCTTATGCTCAGGGTCCTCGTGTGTCCACCAGGACAGATTTCAGCAGCCGGTCCGCAGCCCCAGACATAACCCAGTTTCAGCGGATGAGTGTGGGTTTGGGTAGAGGTGGAGGTGGAGGTGGAGGTTTTTACCGGGAAGAAATGCACAGTGGTGGTTTCCAAGGGACCATCAGACAGAACCAAATGGATCGAGATGACATGTCTGTGCATTCACTGCAAAGCCCGGCATGGGTGATAGACAACAGCGATGCTGGAAGCATGATCTCCGAGCGAGATGCCGCCTATGACCAACAGTATTCCCAGAGTGGAATGAACGGCTTCGGCACCCAATTAAGACAAGGAGGAAGCACCATGACTTATCAGACTTATCAGACTCCTGAGCCAGCACTAGGCACCGGGCGCCGAAGTTTAAGTAGCACTCTATCCCGTGGTAGTGGTCTGGGAGGAGGAGGGACAGAGATTATCCAACAGCAGTCCTTTAAAGGCCCAGCCCACCGCACCATCAACAGGATTGCAAACCGTAACCGGATGAGTATGACCTCCATGACTGGGTCCCGGATGACCTCAAGTTCCGGCAACATTGGAGCAGGAGGAGACAGAACAGATGGTGGGTTCTTAATGTCCGTGAAATCTGGTTCCCACGGGAACCTCCTTCAGCAACGCCAAGGTGGCCTGTCGCGATCCACGTCTATGAGAAGTGTTCAGAGCGTGGGCGGGGGCATGGATATCTTTGGCCAGGCAGATTTGGAAGACAATCCCCTCTTTGAACGGTAAGAATCTTGGAAAGTATCCATTATTGTATTATCAAAACCCCGGTGCATATCAATTGTTTCTATTATGTTTTGAAATTGTACTGTACATACCAGCTCATGTCTGCAAATTTCTTACTGCCAAAATTCCATTAACTGCAATGACCCAACCAGTCTGACCACAATTGTATAGGAAAAGTCCCAGAAATTGTGTAAAAAACAATTATTCCAATTTAAAAAAACAAGAAGTAACTCGGTCTTCTTGTTTACATTCATTTACATTCACCAAGCAAAATATACTTTTGGTAATTATCTTGCAATAAATTCTTAGCAATTGACTAATTATATGAGTCATAAATGTAACCAGTTCAATTTGGAGATTTTCAAGAATGAAAATTTTCCCAGGAACTTTTTAGAAGCCAAGACATTGGCGGAAACCAAATGGCAGGGTGAGGTCATTCATTCATTCATTCATTCATTCATTCATTCATTCATTCATTCATTCATTCATTCATTCATTCATTCAGATGACTCTTATGTGATGATCACTGCTGTATTACTGATGGTGATGTAGAAATACGGTGTTGTAACATGCAGCACGTTAACAGGAGTGTGTGTTTCGTAAGAGCTGCGGATTGGGAGGCGGCTCTATAGTGGCAAGACAGGTTTGGGTTTGGGTTTAGGGTGTGGCTGCTTGGTTCAGATTCAGGCCTCGCATTTCACACATCCCCGTAATGAGTGGCTGGGCGAGTGGATTTGCAGAACATTGTGTGATTTTTTTTTTTTTTTAAGGAATTTGTCCAACTGAAATTTTTGTCCAAATCACTGTTCCAAAATCTCTGTTTTGTTCTAGCAAGAGTTGAATACAGGGTGAAATGTTCTCTGTTTCAGTTCATTTGTACATTTTGCAGGCTCCACAGCGTGGATGTACCCACTGCAGTTTCATACCTGAGAATGGAGGACACGGGGATGCAGGTCTTGGGTTCAGCGTACATTCAGCATATTTGTTTCAATGAGGAGCGAGCAAAAGACGAGGTATTTTGCAAATACGTCACTTGTGTTCAGAATGCGCTTTCTTCTCTGCATTCCTCCAACTGAGAAACTTGGTCATGAAAATTGTTTTTCTCGGAGCGATGACAACCCTTGATGGATAGCTTCCCCATTTGAGGTTGCTGTAAAGATCCACATTACTGCTCTAGAGTTTCCCTCTCATTCGTTGTGTTGCATAGTTGATCAGCATTTAAAAGGCCTGAACCCCACTGAATATAAAACAAATCATTTAACCTCTGCCATAAGGAGATTGCTTCTAAAATTTCTAAACTGTCTGAAATGCCTGATTAGTTGGCAGTGCAATACTTTATCATACTATACCAGCTGCTGAGCAGTCAATGTTGATTAAACCTTTTGAAGCCAAAGAGAGACACAAGCTAACAAAGAGCATTCAGGCAGAAAGTGGCAAGGAGTGTAAGCCTAAAAAATATTATCAAGGAATTTTAGGAATTAGATGCTTTCTCAAAATTTGAAACACATTTCAAACAAACCCTGCAGATACTCTTGCTTTGGAGAAAAGTTTTTTTTTTTTCATGAGATCAACAACTCTTTCCTGCTAATTGTTAAAATGACTGGCAAAAAATTAGTACAGAAACCAGAACATTTTGAATTTATTTGCACGCCAGCTTTAAATATTTATCTCTAACTCTAAGCCATGCTGTCTAAATGTGACAACAGCAAATTAGGATTAAAATTTTGTTGATTTTCCTGCACAACCCCAAGATTTTAAGTCCCTGCATCTAGTGACCCCTTCGAACATTTTCTGGGGCACTTGGCCAACACATTTAGAAGTTTATTTTGGCGTTAATAGATTATTTTGTTTGTTTTTCAACTTATTACAGTCCTCTTCCGAGTTGCTTTTGTGTGAATAGAATAGGGTCGTTTCTGGACATTCTTATTGTGATTTTGTATTGGAAAAGATTCATGACTGAAATATTTACCAACGTAAGGAGATTGTTTTTCTATTCTTTGTAAAAAACAAACAAACAAACAAAAAAACGAATCCTACTGCTTGAATTGTGCAACTCGGTGAACAGAGATTAAAAAGTGCTTAATTTAAAATCTTCTATAATAATAAAAACAAAATGATCTACAGAGCTGTTTGAACTGCTGAAACATTCTCTGTGTTTGTTCCAGGTGAGAGAGTTGCATGGCACTGAGCTTCTGGTGACGCTGTTCAAAAGTCCTGATGCTGAAGTTCGCCGTTTTTCCACTGGCGCCATGCGCAATATGATCTATAAAAATGTTGAAAATAAGCAGGAGCTTATTAAACAAGGTGGCATCGGGGCGCTTAATGACGCTCTTGAACAGGAAGATGATGAGCTTCGCAAAAACATCACAGGTAAAATCATGAAGACTATTATAAAAGTAGGATCTACACCAACAGAGAGTTTGATAACATACATTCTGGTGGATGTTCATAATTTTACTGACAATCAGAAAAGAAAAAAAAATGACATAAAGACATAAAGTTCTGCATGTGACAATATTGCGAGATCATGAAGTAAATGATAGACGTTATTTGTTTCGTTAGAATAAGTGAAGAGTGTAGCTGTGTTTTAGAAGAAAACAATTTTAGCTCAACAAATGCAGTAATTAGTTTCACAGATACACTTCTTTCAGATTACATTAACAAGTGCTGCACTCCCTGATGAAATGGGGCGAGGCGATTGGTCATGTGGAATTTGTTCAGTAGTGGGATAGTGATGCAACGCAGGATTGTGGGAGTGCTTAGCTGAAGCAGAGCAGCAATGTAGACAGTACATGGTGTCTAAAGTGTAGAGAAATCAATATGTAAAATATAAGACATAGGTAAATATTGCCATAGCGGCAGTATTAATACTGAATATTAATATAGCCCCAAGGGCTGCACAGCAGCGCAGTTGGTAGCATTGTTGCCTTGCAGCAAGAAGGTCTTTGGTTCGACTCCATAATTGGTTTCTCTAAATTGTCCCTAGGTGTGAGTGTGTATGTGCATGGTTGTTTGTTTGTCCCGTCTGTCTCTGTGTTGCCCTGCGACAGACTGGCGACCTGTCCAAGGTGAACCCCGCCTCTCGCCTGAAACGTTCGCTGGAGTTAGGCACCAGCACCCCCACTAGGGATAAGGGTGTACAGAAAATGGATGGATGGATATTGCCCCAAATTTCCATGTCGGTGCACCCTAATAATTATTCTTCTGCAGCTTTGAAAATTAACCTGTATCAAAAGTCACCCTGGACAGGCTTTTTTTCCCCCCCAGTTTAGTAGATGAACTCTGTTTGCACAGTTTTATTAGTAGTTTCTGTGTCCATCTTTGGGACCGTTTTTAACACACAGAAACATATGCCAGCTTGTGTGCATGGTTCGCTCCCCTACCCATGTGTGGCTACTAGTACCATCTGAAGGAAGTTTGCTTTCCAGTTCATCCAATAAGCTCCTTGTAACAATCTGCTGCAGGGCTGTGGAGCAGCTCGCTGTTTGTTCTGTCTATGAATGGATAAGATCCAGGGAGGATGTCACATAAAAAGTCTGTTGTATTCCATGCATCACCCGTCAATTTAAGTAGACTCTGAAAACGTGGACATTTTCATCAATCAAAGAAAGCTAACCGCAGCTGGAAACTGAATGTTTTCCACAGTAATGTAATCGCTCTCATCCCATTCTTCCACGTTATCCTGTTCTGATTCAGAATCGGAGGTGAAATCGGCGCCTGCGTCGGTGTGGAAGTTGCCGCAGCAACGCATTTTATAACCACGACTCAGTCCTTGAGCAACAAGTTGAGCTTTGTCCATCTTTGTTCAATAACACAAACCCAACCAGACACCCTAATTAAGTGCCTGCATAGTTAAGTAGCCATCCTGCTTTCAGATGTCTTATCTTACTGGTCAAAGAAAGTACAATAGTAATGAATGACCATTCAAAGCCCAGTGTGTTAATCAGCTGTGAGTTCCTGCTCCACACCCTCTATTTAAAGCATAAGATGGTTTCCACATGACTTCAACTAGTAAATTTACACCCCCCCCCAAAAAAAAGTGAAAATCACAATTTTCTCAGAAATTTGTGGTTTTTATCTTTTTTTCTCTTTCTCCTCTGCCGACTTGTCCCCGTGTCGTTTGTTGTGACGCATCACTCACAATGTCGTGAAATTGAACTAATTGTAATCTTGTTTGCAGACTAGTTGCAGTTTTTAATTTAAAAAACTATCTTGCATCCGAGTCTCAAAACAGATTGGCTGCAAACTAGTTTTCAGGACCCAGGATGCAGTTTTCAGGATGTGTATCCTTTGCTCTAGCCTTTGAAACTAATAATATGGAGAGGAAAAATGGAGGAAAGTGTGAAGCTGTAGAGGTGGAGGTGGTGTCATATCCATGGGCTTTGTGTATTTGAGAACAGGGGAGCAAGTGTGTGTGAGCCGCCCAGGCCTGTTGGTTCCTCATGAACAGGCCTGGGCGACTCCCTTCCTGTGAATGACGGCCTTGTTACTTTTTTCTTTTATCAGTTACGCCCATGTCCAGAGTTCACTTTGAAGCTTTGGGAAAGCGATAAAGCAACTGTACATGCTCGCCTTATATTTGGCTCGTTTACCAGAACTGTGCAACTACAGCCAAAAGCAAGCTTTTTAACATTTTTAATCAGAGAGCATAATATTTACCCTGTATGGCTAGTTCAGAATACCTGTCATTTGTGAGGAACGCTTTCACTGCAGAATATGAAGCGTCTAAATGTTAGCAGCCGTGAAGGACAGGGATGAACTGAAATGTACCGTTTGAGGCAAGACAAAGCTCTTTAAGCGTATCTTATGCATACGTCTACTACCGGGTACGAAGAGGTGATTGAGTGTTGCTATTTTTTTTCCTGCAGGTATTCTGTGGAATCTTTCAGCCAAAGACGGTTTTAAGGAACAGCTGAAGACGATCCTTCCTCGCCTCACTGAGAAAGTCGTTATCCCTCTCACTACAAAAGAGGCTGAAAAAGCAGAAATGATTAAACAAGACAAAGGTATCGCCCCAGATTGTCCCTCAGAGGCAGAAATACTACACAACACGTTGGGATACTTGAGGTGAGAAAAGTTGATCAGTTCCTGAAAATGGGTTCTTCGCACAAAGCTGTGAAATAGCTGATGAAAAATGTGAAAATGTTACTTTGTCACCTGAAGTTTATTGAAGTCTTTTGTCAGTTATTTTTACTTGCTTTCAGAGGAGTATTTGAATGTTTTCCATAAGTACAGGCTGGGTTTAGTCATGGAGCATACTTGGTTTAAAACGATGAGTTTTTTAATTGCACCTTGATAATTAAAAACGGGGAAATGGCTAGGCAATTTCACATCTTCTTCTGTGTTCCTTATCTGCTAAATAAAGAAAGTATTGTTGTGCTTGGCAGGTTGGCTTAACCTTGACATTATAATTTACACAGGGCCTGTCTGACTGTCATGTTTGCTTCTTTCATCTATTATTATTTTCCTGTCTGATAACTTTAGGAAGTCTTTAAAAAAAGAATTGAATTTAGTGATGTGATGCTCACGAATAATTAGATTCTTTTGAGCAGCTCTTTACCCTGAACAATTGAAAGCTGTTCTGTTTTTCCACGACTTTGTTTTCCTCTAATGACGTGACTGCTGTGGCTACTTATTTAATTCGAAATTGTATTTATTACATGGGTAAATACATACAACAAAAGAAAGGAATGGGTGGATAAGCACATGATCGTTGCTCATTGTTTTCATCAGGCACCAGATGGCAGATATGCATGCATCTATGCACACACTATATTTTGTTTTGATATATTGAGTATTTGATATTTATTTTTTTATATTATATTTTATATTATCGGTTGTTGGATAAGCTCTTTGTAATTGATTGTTGTTTGTTGTTCAAGCACCCATCCAGTCTTGAGTTATTTTGGTCTGTCTGAATTTTGAACATTTGAACTGCACTTTTTAAAGTGATTTTTAAAACAATGCATCTCTTGACGTTAATCGCTTTGTGCTTTCAGGAATCTGAGCTCTGGCTCAGAAAAGGTCCGTAGAGCGGTGCGAGAAGCAAAAGGGCTGGTGGAGTCTTTAGTGGGTTATCTTCGTTCCACCCTTGAAGTTGGAAAAATAGAAGAAAAGGTGGGAGTGGAAGCAATTTTTTTTGTACAAGCAAAATCCATCTTTGTGCCCATATTGACTTGTTTGTGGTTGTGCTTAAGGGTGCTGAGAGCGTAATGTGCACCTTAAGGAACCTCTCATTCAAACTGTTTGAAGAACTGCCTCCGTCTATAAAAACAAATTTGTTTGAGGATGGTACAACTTCCTCATCTACCGTCGGCTGCTTTTCACCGAATAGCAGCAAAATCAAACAGGTAATCAGTCGTCAGCTTTGATGACAGAGTGTGTATTATGGACAAGATATTTTGTTGTGTCCTGACTTTGTGTCCTTTTTTTTTTGATTAGCACAAAGCGTGTGACCAAAAAGGCTTTTCACCTAATGAGGTATCAAAGTCTCCAAAAGGCTTGGAGTGGTTGTGGCACCCTAAAATAGTGCATTTGTACAATAGCGTGATTAAATCATGCGAAATTAATGCCTGCACACGAGAGGCGGCCATTGGAGCTCTGCAGAACATCACCGGTGGACAGGACCCGGTGGGCGACAACTTTAGCAGAACTTTGTAAAAAGTAAAACCATTTTTCGCGTGTCATAATAAAACTTTATGTCTGTAATCTGCAGTGGGCTGAAAAGTTGTCCCGCTACATGGTGAACGACTACAAGATGCTGCCAAACCTGCTGGATCACTTGCGCTCAGAAAGGAACAATGAGCTACGTTCTCTCACTGGCTTGTTGAGGAACCTCTCCTCTCATACTGACAGTCAGTCCGGCTTTTATTTATTTATTTTGTTGTTGTTGTAAAGACATTTAAATGTCAAGAATTACAGGTTACCAATTCTTATTTAATTAGTGTTTTTACAAGGTCAATGTGTAAACTCAAAGGAAGTGGGTTCTGTTTATTACAGTAATTTTCTACTCAGATTTCCCACTCTTCAGATTTAAAACTCAAAGTTTTATAACGAATTTAACCTGGATATTTTTAAGTTATCAAAAGGTTTATTCCTCATGAGACTGTAAGCAACAAACACAATCTCTTGTACAAAATGAATCAAAATGTTTTAATGGAATATTAAGTTTATGTTTTAAAAATGATTGCTTAGTTAATTAAACATTGGTTGTGAAAAACATTTTCCTCCTATAATTGAATTTTTAATCTATACCTCTATTTTAATTCAGCCTCACAAGCACTAGATGCCGTGGTGAGGAGGTTACCAGAGGACAACAAAGACGTGCCTAGTCCTGAGGCTCTGATCAACCTCTGCGGCATTCTCAATAACATGGTAGCGCGCAGCTTCGACACTGCCAAGAAACTCACTGAAGGTTCTGGGTTGTCCAGACTGATGGACATGAAGAGTCTGGTGAACGACAAGTATGTGACATGTTATCTTATCCTACATATGCAATTTAAATTCATCCCATCTGAATTAGATGCTTACGCAGAACATCGCATCTGCGTAAACGTCTTTCATTCATGTAATATGTTAACACTTGGTGAAATGTTTTACAGTCTAGTGTATGCTGACGCGAGCCGAAGTGCACGCGTAGTACTTCGCAACATGTATAACTACAGGAAACTGCACAGGATTTTCAGACGGGTAAGAGACTTTGAAAATAACAAAAATGTTCAAGCTCTGCGTGACTGATGGGTTATTTGTGGTCACTTGTTGCTGCCATTAGCTTAGAATGTTTGAAAGCAATGATCCAACCTTCACAGCAAAATGTTTCAATTGTTAAAAGGATGAAGGTGTTTAAGGTAAACATGCATTACAGTTTTATGAAAAAAATTGTTGCAATAAACTATAGCATTACCAAAAAAAAAAAGGCAACTAATGCATAAATCACTTCTGAGCTGCTTCTGGTCAGGTTTTATGAAGAGTCAGGTACACTTGTTTTTTTTTTTTTTAATTATGTTCACTCTTAATTTACCTTTTCACTCCATTCTCAACAAGTCCAAGCAGATGTTTTCTGCAGTAATCTCAGACTTCTACGAATGACTTTATCATGTTATTTGGTAAACATATTTTAGCAGCTTTTTGCCAAACGTCTCCTGTCCTCGAGCCAAGGCAGGAACAAAAAGTCAAAGTGCCACACCCTCATTCTTCCATCTGTGTGGCTCCATCCCTGCTGCTTCCACATTAGTTGGATGGCACATGCTCAAAAGCTGTGTAACTTGAGGCAGCTCACACATTCACATGCTTATGCAAACACCTTGAGCTCGGCTGTACCCTGTGAATTTACTGCCTTCTGCAGGTCGCAGATCGACACTCCCAAAGGGTGTGGCCTCCAGCCTCTTGCTTAAAGGACAAGTCCAAACAAAACAAAAATGTATTCATTATTGTTAGACTTTTTTTTTCCAGCTCTGCGATCTGTATTAAAACATATGAACAAAAGCAAACCATTTTAATGTATGCCAAGTGTCCGGGACAAAATTAAGAAATCAAGTGTTCTGTCTATTTTTGGAATAAATTACTCTTCTGTTGTCCACATTTAGAAAATGCCCCTAATGTAATTTCTGTCTTTGTGTTACAGAAAGGTTATGAGAGAAAGGACTTCTGTGATGGATGAGATGCAGGATCTGACCCATGAGACAAACTGCTGTGTATTTTTACAAAACGGTCCATCAGAACAGCACGAGAACCGTCGAGGCAGCAGGATTATGATTGAACAGATATTGCCGGCACTCTAACTAATTTGTGTAAACACTGTTTGTATACTCTGAGGGATTTTAGTCCAGTCATAGCAACATGCATTTAAACAAAATGGCTTAAAAACAACAACAAAAAACCACTGTTGATGGGAGAACCTAGTGCACTCACTATAACAAGTTAGCTTTGTAAATAGTGCTTTTAATTTTAAAAATATATTAGATTGAATATTTCTTTTGTTTATACAAGTTAGCATCTAATCTTGTTTTATTTGAATGGAAATTAGAGACAAAAAAAGTGGATGTAAATATCTTTTATCTTTGGGGATCGTGCTTATGGATTTGCATGTTTTCTTACACTACAAATAAAAATCTATAAAAACTGTGTAATCAACTGGTGGTGTAGGAAATTGTGTGCAAAGTTTATGTATATTTTCAGTTGAGGACTTAAGTTTATAAATGAGATGAATGTTGCATATGAGCACCTTTGAGACTCGTCTTGGTAGACACAAAAACTTTAATTTTGTACATAGAATCTATTTTGGGTGAATAAACAGATGATTTTTAAAGATTAATGCTCAGTGTAAGTGGTGTCAAATATGTGGGATTTTTCAGGAAACTTTTGTACTTTTCATACCATCACATGTATCATCCGATTTTAACAACTAATAAAAAGACACACTGGGAGAAAAAGTTAAGTGAGAATTTCTTATTCATATATGCAGCTTGTCGAAACAAGCACTGAAGTGCTTAAGCTCTGGCCACACCCTGTTTACATATTTGTTCCTGCTCAGACAGGAACAAAATGAAATGTTCTGTGCTGCACCCATATTTAGTCTTTTTTTTTCACTGCAGGTAATTTTCTTTCCATGAGGACAAAAAGGTACCTTAGTTCTGTTGATGATCCGTCTGGTGTTTTGTTTCACACATCTTTGTTTCATTCAATTGAAATGACAGTATTTAAATAGCAAAGTCTTTGCATATTTACTTTCTCCTTCAGGCACTAAAAGAACATAAATATTTACAAAAATCAACCAAAATTTTCTTTTAGTGTTTCTGATCTATACAATGTCACAAAACTGAAAAACATAAAAAGCTCAATCTGTGATAGTTAAAAATTGGCATTATGATCAATGTATAGCAAAAGAAAAAAAAAACAGCTGCAAGAAGCATAAATACATAGTAATGAATTTTAAATATAAGCAGGAATTAAATGTCCTCGGTGACCAGGCAGTAGAAGTCTGAACGTGCTTCATAGCTGCGAGATCCCAGATCAGAGACATCGATGTCGGAGGCTTTTGCTTGAGCTTCCTCAACTGGAGCAGCAGGAAGGACAGGAGCTTTACAGGCCAGAGCCCTGTGCATCGGGAGACGAAGACCTGCAACAAATCACAGTTTACAACGTGAAAACACATCCACACGCCTCTTGCTTTCAAATAAAACCGGGTCCTGTTAACAAGTAGCGAATGTTGAGCTTAAAGCAAACCCGCTCACAGTCGACTTAACTTTTTAAACTACGCTTAATACTTAGCTACTTCTAGTATTTGTCATATTTCTTCATACATTTCTTTAAATAATGTTCTTTTGCCACTATGAGTTTGTATAGTTCAGTGTGTTTCAGCTGCATTTAAGCATATCAGCTAAATACACTCAAAATATTCGCTGTGCATTCCTATTGGAGATAGATTTTTTTTTTTTTCTTTTGATGTGCATTTTTCTATTTCAAGTCATGTTTCTCTAAGTTTTCTGTCAGGACAATTTTATATTTCTCTTTCACAAGCTTCCAACAGTGTTTGGCCTTCATCATTGTATTGTTTCCACTGATGGCTCTCTTGTTGGGACCATGTTTGCTGTCAATAATGCGCAACAATTTCTTAAAGTTGCAGAACTACCTGAAACAGCAGAGTTTATAGAGTTTGCAAAAAATAATAATTGTGAAAGTATTTGTTTTTGAAATTAAATAAATAGGTGATTCCATATTATTTCCTCTATATGGTCTGAAAAAATGTAGGCATGTCTTACAGAACAAGGAATGGTGCTATGTAATCTTTATTTTTAGCTACAAAGTTGAGAGGCCGTATGCTGTAGCTCTTCATTAAAGCTGCACCTGTAACACTTTAACATTAAAGTTATAATTACAGTACTTTGCTAGCACCAGGATGATCTGCATAAAGTATATGTCAACTCATTGATCTTTTTATCATCAAGTTAGATAATTTCCCTTGCTTGGGTTTGCTTAATCAAACTAAACTAGCAAATCCTATAACATAGTTGAAATCAGTTTGAGATTTGTGCACAAGCTGAAATTGTCCATTAGTCTCTTGTTAATCTTTGAGAATAAAATGCCAAAAATCTGGCAAAGTTTAAACAGACTAAGATCAGCACCAGAGTTCATATGAAGGCTTCAGGATTTTCCCTTTTCTGGCACCAATATTTACTGATGCAAAGTGCAGATGTGCATCCTGCATTCAAAAGATTTTGGGGTTTAATTTTATAGGAATATTTAACATATAACCATCAAAATAACCTAAAACTTTTGTTGCACAGAAACTTATGGCTGCTTCAAAAATCTAACACAAAATCCAGCATGGGAAGTTTGTTTTATATTTCTGACTTGCTTACTCAGATGGAAAAGTGTGTGAATAAATCAAATACAAAAGCGCCACTCATACAATGAGTACTGGTTTTACCCAAATCTCCAGCAGGGTCGGTGTCAGAGCGACAGTCCAGGTAGTCGGGGTCAAGGGTCAGCATGGGGTCCTTATCGTCCTGCAGCACGGTCTGGGGGTCGCCTGCAGAATCCTTGTGGAAAATGACTCTGCGAGGCATTGCTAATGCTAGCTCCTTCCAGAATGCTGATGACGGAGTCTGACAAAGAAATATCCCCAAATAAATACAACACATTATAAGAAGAATAGAATAGAAATAGAAACAGTCCTCCATTGCACCACCATGGGGAAATGTCTGAGTTTGTAACCTCAAAGTTAGTAAGCTTTCTGCAATAAAAAAAAAAAAAGATTATAAAGAAAAGATGTTTTTTTTTAGTCTGGTGTTGGGGGTTGACGTCTGAGGAGGACGGTGGAATGGTTTATATCAAAACATATTCATATTACAGGCCTAAAGAAAATCTGTAGCAAAACATGAAATGTGTAGTTCACAGGTACTCTACCTCATCTTGCAAAGAAAAATTAGTGAAATTTTACATTTCTGGATGTGCATCCCCCAAAAGACTTGCAGCTGTAACTGCAGAGAGGACTTCTTCTAAGAAACATTTAAAAAATATATACATTTTCTTTTACTTTACAAATCATCTGTCCATCCCATAAATCCCCCCGCTCCAAAAAAAAAAAAAAAAAAAAATCCTTTTAAAATACTGATTTCTGCTGTCTTTGTGTTGCTGCTTTTAAATAAATAAAGCTGCCGATTTGGGGCTCAACAACCCAGAAAACAAAGTTAGAACAAACTGACTCCTTTAATGTCCTTCAGCATGTGTTTCCACTTTGAAATGATGTTTACTTTAACATCTAGGCTCTAATTAAACTGAAAGATTTAGCCCCCAAAATAAGCCACACAAAGGGAAGCATTTGGAACTGGTTTGATCATTTCTCCAACAGTCTGCGTCGTTTCGCCCGAGGTCCTGTCACTGCTTTTTAAGTGGGTGTGACATACTTAAAGAAACCAATCACAATCAGGCAACATTTAAACCTAATGTTCAACAGTTAAATCAGACAAAACCTCACCCCACTTTTATGCAGTCTGGCTACACAGCAACGCATTTAAAGAACCTCAATGCAAGGCAAAGACTTAAAACTGTGAGTGTTACCAGAGCCAAACTAATCACTCCCTTGTAGCTTGTTTTGTTGTAATAATGCTTACGTTTCTGAATAATTTTTGACTTAATAATAAGGTAGTCTTCATGAGTTGTTGTGTTCAGAAACAGCTATATCTTTATGGACATTGCAGCTCTTATGGGGGTTTAAAATCCCAAACGTAGAAGCCTTCTCTTAAACCTTACCACAGAGTTGTGCCTCCAGGTGAGTAAGGTGAGGCGGTGCTGGTTCTCACTGAGCTGCTGCTTTATCTCAGGACTCATGCGTTTGAACTGACCGTCCAACGTGATCAGGATCGGCTCCTGACATAACTCCAGCAAGTGCAGGAGGCCCTGTCTGAAAAAAACACACAGACTCAACCCATCAGGCTCGAAGCACACACTCAACACTGACCTCTAGTGGTACATTTACATAATCACTAAACACTTTCACTAACTTTTATTGCTCCCTTTATGACAAAATAGATTTGTGTTGTTTGAGACTGACCTGAAATTATTTGTGCACCAGTCCTGCTCCAGATAAGCGTTAGAGAGAAGCACTATGAGGCGGCGCGAGCGGCTTATGTTCATTAGGAGCTCTGCTGAAGGCTCTGTTTAATAAAGAAGGCCGATTTATAATTATTACACTACATTTATGTGTGTATGAAGAGCAGTAGGTTTACACAAAACAAGCAGTAGTGACATATTGATCGTATTTGCCGTAATTAATCTTTTGTTACCAGTGTTGGGCAGGATATCGTTCTCGTTGAGGTGCACCTTGTACCCATTTTTATTCTCCAGATGAGGTTTGAGGATAAAGTTGATGAACTTCCTGTCATAATCATTGTTGACATAAGAGATGTAGGCGTCGTATAATTTTCCATCTGCGGATGCAAACGCACAGACGAAAAGCAGAAGTTAAGACCGATACTTCCACACGAGAACAACCTGGCATCGCTTCGATGTCTCACCATTGAGTTCATAATCGCCGTAGGAGTTCTTGTACCAGAGCTTGAAATTGAGGTGGCACCTGGAGTAAAGCACAGCTGCTGTCCCTAGCAGAAGGAGGAGGACGATGGCTGCAATCACTGCAGCTGTGTGGCTGGGACCGTCTGAGAACACATACACAGATAACAATGAGACGAGAAAACTGGGCCTTTTACAATGCTATATTATCAGATTATATATTTACTAAGACTAGTAAATGACAAATATCATCAGCTGATGGACAAATTACACCAAATAAACAAAAAGAATTTGAGATAAATCTCATGTAGAGTGATTTGTTTATTTTTGTTTCAGCTTACAGCTAATAGCAATTATATTTAAGTTTCTGAGAACATTTGCATATTAAAGAATAATTAATTTTATGCAGAAGTTTCTACACTACACACTATATGAACCCTATCACGTAGAGGGCTAACATGATCTGTGTTTTTTTATTTTTGGCGGTCTGAGCAGAAGTCAGATCCTGCTGCAAAATGAAATCAGCATCTCCTTAATGCTTCTCAGCAGATGGAAACATAAAACGCTGTAAAACTTCCTGGTGGACATCTGGGCTGAGTTTGCACTTGATAAAACTCATTTCACCAGTTAATGACATGGCTCCTCCAATCATCGTTAACAGAAATTACACGCTGGACCTCAGGCAGGTTGGATTCTGCTTATCTTCACCATTCCTCCCGACTCTGAGACCTTCATTTTCAAATGAATGCAAAATTTATTATGACCTGAAAATAGGAGCTTGGAATCCCTTAGCAACAGTCCACCCCATTTTCTCGTTAGACCAGGAATGGCTTAACGAGGAATGTGTCAGTTGTAGTTCACGTTGTGAACACGCCTGATGGCTGTGCCTCCTGAAGTGTTGACTCCCACTGCAGTCAATACCTCGAGAATCTGCCCAAAAACTCCTTTATGGACTTTGTTTCGTAATAATCTTAACTCCATCTAGGGTGCGGCCCTTTTTCTGCCATACCTTTTCTTTCCTTTCAGCTTTCTACTAGTATGTTTGTATACAGCAAAACCTGCTTATTTAGCTGTATTCTTTAGTGGCTTACCCCTCCTGTGAGAGGGAAAACCTCCACAAGAGGCGAGTTTCTGCAGGACAAGACTGTGTGGGCTGCACATACGTAATACTAAAGTGGCAGTGTTATGTATTTTTCAGGCACATTGTGCGATAAAAAGTTGTTATAAAAATACTATCAATGGCGTAAAACAAATTTAACACCTTGAAATTGGGCTGCTGTCTCCTTAAAACCTCCTGCTCTGTTTGAAACTCCGCCTTCAGTCATCACAACTGCACTCCCCTGTAAACTGTTTCCAGCATTTCACTGAAGTAGTTCCTGTAATGAGCTCAGCTGATGCACTGTTCCACCAGGTGTTTGCTACTTGCTGCTGGCTAGTTTGAAGGAGCTGAGAGGCGGAGTGGCAGGGGAGGGCTGCTGTGCGAGGAGGAGGAGCTACGCCCCGCAGGCTGCGCTCGATCCACCCAGGAATTTGCACAGCTCAATGGTTGTGATGGGAGATTTAAGGATTTCTCAAGCATGAATGAAAGAATCAATGCAACATTCCAGGTAAGTTTTTAATGAGGGAAGACATTATAACGTAATCTAAAGTTGAAAAGTGTCAATTTGACATAATACTGCCCCTTTAAGTAACTGACTGATGTTTTTCTACTGAAACATCTTCCTGTAGTAATTTATAAAAAATTAAGAAATATAATTTATCCAGGAAAAAAAAAATCTAATGAGGAAAGACATATATGCAAAAAAAATCCAGGTTTAATTCTCTAAAAATCTTTCAGAGCGGAAAAGCCCAAAATGTTTCGCAACTTGTCTTACTTGAATTTTGCACGCTGAAGTCAGCAGAAATGTTTCTCACGGTGCAGCTGTACAGTCCAAACTCCTCTGCCTCTCTAAGGGTGAACTCCAGGAGATTACTGACAACCAGCCGGCCTGCATCGGGGGACCTGATAAATAAGAGAGAAAAAATACTCTTACCTTCCTCTGCAAACATCGACTCTGGTACAAAGTGAACTGAAGTAAACCAAACAGCTTTAAAAAAGAAGCTTCAAAAGACCAGGATGTTGTGTTGTGCAGGTAGAGAGTGTGGTTGGTGAGTGGCTGGCCATCTTTGCTCCACTGCAGTGTGGTTTCACACTGATCCTCTGATGGGTCCCAGTAGAGCAGAGCAGTGCAGTTCAGTTTCACAACAGAGCCCACACTCCTCCAGAGTTTGGTTGGGTCGCCGTTTGGTTTAAACTCTGGAGCTTTAACACACTGAGACTCTGCAAATACACGCCACAGGTATCAGTGTTCAGTGTGAGAGCTGCCCACAGTAAAGGCTAGATGTAAAGGCAGCTACTGGACGGTAAACACACACCATTAAAGCTATCGGGTTTGAGATAAATATAAACTACATGCTCACCCTTTACTACGAGGCGCACAGTGAATGATGGAGTACTGTTTCCTTGCTGAGTGCAAGTGTAGTTTCCTTGGTCCTCTAAGCGGATGCTGGAGAACTTCAGGAAGGCGTTTCCTTCCTGATTCTGGAGCGGCTGACAGTCCTTCTGCCAGGTCCACAGGGATCGGGGGAGACTCTGAGGCTGAAGTGTCTGCAGAGGACACTGCAGTTCATATGAAGGCCCTAAATAAACCACCTGCTCCTTAAACCTGCTCTCCTCCACACAGGTCTGACCTACAAAAAGAAACAGAGTTACACACTTCTAGTAAAGATCAAGTCTCTAGTTTATAAACACTTTATTATTTTGACCATGACTGCTGAACAATTAAAAAGTTATTTTTTAACTTTTAGATCAAAATAAACAATCTTCTAATCAGTTGATTGAACTATAAAAAATACATGATGAATTAATGCTCTTTAAAGTTAGTGGTTAAGTGTCTCTGTTTGTTTCCAGTAGACCTTTCAGTCACTGATATCCATTTTCCCAACTCTCCCTCTGAAAAAATTAAAACAAAAGCTGTTTTGAGAGATGAGCAACTCTCATTTTGGCCTTCATGTGACAGCCTATGCTTAACACCTGCACCAGCAGGTGGAGGAGCAGCTCTCACACCTAAGAATACTATACCTCATGTCTAGGATGGTAGTGGCATTATCATGCTGAGGGTCTGTTTTGTTTCAGCAGAACTGGTGCATTCAGTTCTTCAACTTTGTCTCAAACTAGCTGCTAAATCTCCTGTTGCAACTCTCTGTTTTCCCATAGGGGCTGTCATCCCAAACAAGGGGATGGCCTTCCCAAAGTCTGAACGCCTCTGAAAATATGTGAACTGTGATTAATTTGAGCTTGTTGTGTGTATTTTATTGACTTTGTGTGAATTTGAGTAAATTACCCTTAAAACTCAAACTATAGTGTACTCAAATCCTGTTTTCTGAATACTTTAAAAGCATACAATTAATATGGAATTCAGGGCTATGATTAATCTGAAATGTCTGGTCACATATGGGCTTATTGTGACTTTAAAATAAATAAATAACCTTCCCTGATTAAAATCCCCTGACTGGTTCTTTTACTATGTCCAAATGTCACTAGATCATCCGGGTTCAAAGTCCAGATTTAACGCTGTTGCCAGGCAACGACATGTGACTCCATGACAAATATGACCACATATTTGACCACATGTACACTGACCCTGTACTACAAGCATCACGTAAATCTAAATACATAGGTTATTATTAATAATCAATTTAAGAAAGCTAATTAAAGGTTTAATGATTAATAAAGTAAACACTTTTGTCCATCCTTACCGATGACGATGGCCTTGTTCGATATTCCGCAGACTATTAATAAAGCAGCTAAAAGCAGAGCCATGAGCCAAACTTTCCCCCTCCTCCTCCCTCAAACCGGAAAATAGGCCTCTTCCGTCGCTTTCTTTGCAAACGTCGTTCCCAATAATCTTAAAAATCTCACTTTATTCCCGTTTAGTTTGTCAGAAGTATGCAAGTGGCTACGCAGACGTCAGCTTGCTGTTTCAACAACTGCACCTGGAAGAACCTGAAGCGCCACTCGTGATTGGCTAACTCCGTACCACGTGATGCGCACACCGCTTACCTGTGGTCACAATGCAAATAACCTGCAGTGGCAGAACAGCAGAAACTCACAGAACTGCCCCGTCTGCTTCCAGCGGGGAAAACTGTGATAACAAAGCACTCAGATAGACATTTAACGGCGCGCAGGTGCATTTCCGGTTTCACCTCAGCCTACCTGCTGGTTGGACTGTCCGCAAAATTATTACCTCTGTCAGCAACGTTAATTACGTTTTTATTTGATCCTTTCAGAAAGTTGAAAATGATTCACCTGATTTCTTTTGGGGCATCTGGTAATTTAGGACAGGATAAGAAAAAAAGCATTTCACCAAGTGGTCTTGAAAATTATTTACCAAAGCTGGGATGCCAAAACGTTGTCATCTTTTCTTAGTTAATGTGAACCTTTTATTTGCAGATATTTATATACAGCTCAAGATCTACATTACCTGGAGAGCATCACCAAAGTCAGGGGACATAACTAAAAATGCATCACACATTAGGGGGTGAGTTAAGTCTCCATGGACAAGAGGCAGGCAGCCTGTCTAAGATGTACAACATGGCAACACATAGAAAAGAAATTACCACACATCAACATTCAGACCTAAGGGAAATCTGGAGGGACCTTTAAAGTGACCAATAAGCCTAATTGTCATGTTATTATCTGAGAAAGCCTGATGAGATATTATAAATCTGTTGTGATTTAACAAAAAAAGTACACAATGTTTATTAAATCACAATATGTGCAAATATTGAACTCATATTCACAGTTGTGATTCTGTGTGGATTAAAAAAAATCTAAACAACAGATTAAATCATGTTCACTCAATTCTTGGTTAACACAAAAACAGTTTAGCTTATGAAAAGAAGAGGTCTGAACAAATAAGACATACATCCCCAACTTGAGTGTTTTTATACTTCTGTATATAGGTATGAGTCCCAATATCTGAAAACGGGAAGTAAGGAGCACTTAATGTGTGAATGCAAACAATACCTGAGGTGCGACTCTTTTTGCAGTATGTCTTACCTGGGAGTTCAAATTTCAAAACACTTCCAGAAACAATTGTTTTAAATGGACAGAAAAGCCATTAAAGAGGAAGAAATTGTAGATATTTTTACATGCAACCCTGCTTGGTTGTGATTTTTAAAACCGTCATATTTTTGAAATTCCCCTTTCATTTTTTTTTCATTTTTTAATCCTTTGAGATCTTTCTCCACATGCAGTGAAGCTGCTGGAACAAGCCAGGCTGCGATGGATTTACACCAGACAAGAACATGCTGCAAGGAAAGTTCATTAAATTAGGAATTAAATATTTTATCCCCGACAAGCATGCGGCACGTTTTTATTTTTAAAGCATGACATTCAACCTAGAAACCAGTGCCTATGTAGGATTTCTCTTTCGGAGGTTCGCAGCCAAGAGGAGCTTGCTCTGTGATGTAATTTCGCCTTGGCATCAGAAAAACTGGCAGTTAAAACATTTCTGAGGCAGATAAAATAAAACATCCAAATGTGGAATCAATGTTGAACAGCCTAAACATTTTCTGTCAAATTCAACATTTTTGTTTTGATTGTTAACAAATGCAGCGGATTTGAATCATGTGTGACATAAATATAATTTTCTTTCCACCCTGACAAACCTTGGCATATGAGCCATTTTTTGTGTTCTGTTGTTTTTGGATTTTGTTCTCTTACATCAGTGTTGTTCTTCCCTCCTCATTTGCTGTTTCCTTGAGTATTAGTTAAGTTTAATAAAGTGATTGTTTATCTGTCCCCAGCCTACAAGTTCTGCTTCATTCCACAGCTATCCTCAATTACCTGATTTCTCACCTGGATCCAGTGACTTTCTCCACACCTTCATTTGTTTACATAACTCACTGGTTTCATTGTTCATGACAGGATCCTCCTGTTTTCATTTGTTTCCTATCATGCATGTTCCTGTTCTCCTCCTGCAGCATCTGTTTTTGATCATACCAAACTCCCGTCTGCATTTTGGTCTGGCTTTAAGCTTAAACATAACAAAAACGTACATTTTTTATCACTGAATATCTTCGTTAAAGTAAATGTTTACAGGCAAAGTAGATTTAAACATCATGCCTCGTGTAACATACCTTAGTTATTCAGTTATTTATCAAGCCAATCATCAGATTATGACCATGCTATTTAGAAATATTATTTAAGAAGCTTTATTATTGCTCAAAGCAAAAATACAGACATAAACAATGTCTCATATACATTCAAATCTCTTATTTTATTCAATTATATAAAATATAATAATGGAAAACATTATTCTTTACATAAACAAACTATCTGAAAAAAAGCAACAAGCATTTTTTTGTTTCGTTTTACAGCTTAAGGCATCATGATAACACAATCAGCAGTCTATGTGCAGCTTAGTATTTTCAGTAGAACACTCATATACTGTATGGCTCAAAATCACAGATCCAACACTAAGCGCTCAGCCAAAACTCAGTAAATAATACCAACAATGTTATAAAAGGCAAGGTCAGTGACATCAGTTACAGTGTACACACACTTCTGTTCAGGGCTCCATTCAACATGGGTATAATTGTTAGTATTTTGGTACTTTTAGTGCTTTAAAGAAACCATGCTTTGTATTTCATAAAATAAAACATGAAATGATTACACAACATACAACTGCAAAGATGAGACACATTAAAATACTCAGCCCATATGTATATATTAACCCGGTGTCGATAGGAGAAAATCCTTGGTTTTAACTGTCCCTGAAATTGCATGTAATCATCACTCAAAACAGATATATCAAATAATCAAAACTCCAAAATTAGTATGAGAACCATGCAAATATCATGTATAAATTTCTGACCTTGTCTATATGGGTCCAACAGTAAGAAAGCTGTCTTTCTGTAAAGCTTTTCAGGACATGGACAAAAACGATGTGTGCAATCCAGGCAGCACTTACTGTGTCAATTCAAATATCACCATTGATCTCTTCAGGATAATTATAAAATGTTTCAAATTGTTCCAGTTTTACACGTAGATGCACAAGGCCACACTTGGGTTGTGTTTTCACAGTTAAATACGTCCCGTCAAGGCGTGCAAACATTGTCAGGCTTGAAATACCTGCAGGAAATGACGTTTGAAGTCATTAGATTTCAATTGTACACTCTGATCCAGAATAATATGCTTCATATTTTAATCTGCTTAAACATCTTCATTACAGACAATAATGAAAAATGTAATGCAACCGAAAAAAAGTGTCACTACTAAAAGAGATGCTCTTCCTCTGCTGCCGAATGACAATATGAGCGATAAAAGATATTTAATAGGTAAATTTTGAAGGGCAAGTTAATAAACTGTAAGGAATATCAAACATTGTGTTCTCGAATTTAAATTTTCACAGAATATTTTAATCTCACTGTTTAAATTGGATTTGCACCTGATGTACACTACGAGAGAGCATAAATCAGAAAATAACTCTGGAGGAGCTTCAGACATGTGGTACTCAGGTGGGAGGATCTGCTGACTGGCTGACCTTTAGTCGTTTACTAAAAAATTAAAAGAAATACATCTACAGTCTGCCTCTAGAGACGTGAACAATTCGCTCTGCTCTGCACCAAACTTTTCAGATTTCTATTTGTAAAATCATTTTAGACGCAGGTATTAATCTGTTTGCCATGTGTTTAGGTGTGTTTTGTTTTTATTAATATTACCCTGAAGCAATGAAACTGAGTTTGGCTGGCCTGGCTTAGTGTACTCTTATCAAACATGGAGAACCAACAAGAATCCAGAGGAACCTGCTAGTTTATATGGACTATTTATTCTTATTCTTATTAAACATGGGGAACCAACATGCAGTTTTTTACATTGACCTTTTTGTCTTTCTCTTGGTTTTGTTGTTTTGTTTGCATTTCCTTCCAATTCATGTAAAGCACTTGTTGCCATTGCTGAAAATGTGCTATATAAATAAAATTACCTTACCTTACTTCAGAAAACATGATAATGTTTTGAGGTCGACAAAATTTTTCATAACTGTTGTGGAATAATAACTTTCAAACACTTAGCAGTAATTCTGTTTGGTAAAGTACAGACAGAAGTCTGAGTCTGAGAAATGCCACTATATTTTTATGTTGCTTGGTTTTAGTGAGGTCTGAAGCATGAATTATCGTACATGTATGTAGTTAGTTATTATCCTGAGATTAAGTCTTCTGAAGTGAACCTAGACAGAAACAGAGACTCACTTTAGTTCCTCTTGAAGTCTTCTGAATTTGTCAGTGAGTCCGTCATTTTTCACATGCATCGGCACAGGCGGGATGAACCAGGATGCAATGAACTTACATATGACAAGAACATGCTGCAAGGAGAGTAGATAAAGTTAGGAATGCAATATCTTTCTCCATCTGTACCATGCAGAATGTGCTTTGTTCCCCAGCTTGTCATTCAGGTTGATAAAATAAAACAATGTCTGGTTTTAGTATTGGTTTCAAAGAAAAGTTTTAAGCTCAGTCAGGATGTAAATGAAAGGTTTTTGCTGTTGACAAGACTTACCTCAAAGAGGATAACAAAAGCAAAGCGCACAGCTAAAATCAGCCAAAACTGATGGGTAATATTAAAGTCAGTGTCTCTGTAGTCTTTGTAGCTGTGAAAAGAAGCACAATGGAAAATATGTGAGCTGACAGAATCATTTTTATTTATTTAAAAAGAAACTTTTAAAAACAATTTGAAAGAAAAACAAACCTGCATGAAGTAGCATAGATTCCATCTGTAATCATTTGGCTTTGGTCAAACTTTACTCTGCTATCAGCCATTGATGCAACGGAGAGGGTGTTGTTGATGTAACCAGACATGCAGCTGAGGCACAAGAACCAAGATGAAGCAAATGTTTTATGGCGACATACAACCATTTTAAAGAAGAGGAAAAAAATCTCACTCTGACACCCCTGCTGTGCCGTTGACGCATGGCCCATAGACGTAACGATACACAAGTCGAGGGATGAAATCAGATGAAACCCCAATTACCAGCCCGTTTACAATGACAGCTAAAACACCGACAGCCTCCAGTATGTCTATCCAGACGCCTGAGGAAAAAGGAAAGAACCGTCAACATGCATGACCCCAAAATAAACTAATATCATCCACAAGTCATCGTTACCAATAGTATTGGTCTTCTTGGGGACCATTCTGCGCTCCAGTGTGACCATCTTAATGGCGTCCAAGCGGATCTCAATCACGTTATTGAGGAAAGCAAACAGAGGAGCAAGCGGAAATGCTGCCACAAATATGGTGGTAAAGCTGAACTGGATCACTAAAGTGAGAGTACAGAAAAACAAAGTTAACCGAGACAAGTTCAGCCTTCGTGTTTACTAATCACGCAGTTCATACCCATCTCTAAGAACTCATTGAAGAGGCTGAAAGAGTCCACATCGGTGAGTTCATAGTTCGTGTGCCAGTCCCTGAGTTTGCAGCTTTCACACAGCTCTTGTCCCTCTTTGAGCTGATAGTCGTCTTTCAGGTAGCAGGTGGCGCATTTCCTCTGCAGCTTATGTTGCCTTTTCTTCTTCCTCAAGAATTTCTTGAACAGGCTAATGCAAACAGACAGCTTCAATTAGCCTAAACCACATGTGTCAAACTCAAGGCCCGTGGGCCACATGTGGCCCGCCATGTCATTTTATGTGGCCCACCCCAGCATTTTATAGACCGATGATTGACTTAAAATAGGTTTTGAGCACGAATTGACTACAAACTACATCTCCCATAATGCATTCCGATTGCCAACATTACGGCTTC
>NW_015112870.1:270527-311754 GCF_001443285.1 Poecilia latipinna | reverse complement strand
CCGTCGAGGGTGGCCAATATGCTGAAGTGGCCCTTGGTGAAATTGAGTTTGACACCCCTGGCCTAAACAGACATTTTACACGCGATACATATGATACATGTAGAACGTGCATGATACAACATGAGATAAGAGACAATATGATACCTTATTGGCTTTAGGATTCAGAGAGGAGAATAATAGAAATAGGGTGATGGTGAGGGATGATCCAATCTCAAGAGCGATTAGCAAAAAGATTAAGATAAAACTATCCAATTCGATATGATATGCGTTGATGTGATGTGATATGATATGGCAATATGATGCTAAATGTAACAACACAATATGATATAATGTGCTATGATATGGTATTATATAATGAAACTGAGTGAAATTCCTCTGTGGGTAGAGCATCCAAAGATCTAACTCAACTAAGAGTTAAACTAGTCCAAAATTTCTGTTTATTTATTTATTTACTTGCTCAAGTAAATGTAACTAAATAAATGTAAATAGTTACTACAAACCTCTGTCTGGTCAGCAATATAAAATAAAATATGACACAACATAAGAAAGCATAACATAAAAAACAACAACAAAAACAATATGATGGAGAGTAATTAAAGTGAATATTACTTACGGACCAAAGTACTCAAACACATTACTGATGATTTGCTTCAGCACCATTATAATTGCCATTTGAATGAACAAGTCTGTGAGACATCCACTCGGGTGACACTAAAAGAAACACAGTGAAACTTTTAGAAACAGTGCAGTCACTGTATTCACATAAGAAGTACAACAGCATTCCTGTAGCTGTTTCATGATATATGAGATATGAAACTGTAATCACTCACTTCTTCCAGTCTCCATTGCCCTGCAAGCCGTACATATTCACCTGGATGGCCATTGATCCTGTTATTGGTGCAAGAAAAACATCGAGTGACTTGTCCTGTAAGCCTAAACCAATCAGTGAAGAACAGCTGGCTTCAGAAATCAGAGCACAAATCCAAAGTTTTACCTGCCAAGAAAAAATGCCACATAGAAGAGGGAGGAGAAGTAGGTGAAGAACTGGAAGGTGAACATCTTGACTGTGAAACTCTTCTCTGTGTCAGCAAATGTCCTTGTCTCTTCTGTTAAACAGAACAATGTTTAACATGTTTCACAGGCCCAAAATATGAACAATGCTCAGAGAATTTGAGATACAGCATATCCAGTAATGCAGTCTCCAATATTTTCATGTTTTTTTCTCTGTTTCCCTCCGCTGAGTATAGCCTTACTCATCAAAGTCTAAGTACAGAACGCATTCGTAAAAATATTTCAGTTGCTTGGAAACTTTTCTTTAATCTTGTTTTTATTTTTTTATGTCATTATTCTAACCAATAAAAACGGTGTGTAGCTTTTAAAGTGTTTAAAGGCATTAAGAGAACGTGCGCGTTAAGCAGGTTTTAGTTTTGCGATGAGACAGTTCTAAGCCTTGCCCTAAGTTTTCAAGCCAAAGACGCTTTTTAGTGATTAATCACAACAGACAATTTTTTCCATGTGTAAGCTTATTTTTAATATTCCTGACTTCCTGCTTTAGTTTAAATTAGATATTTGTGACACCAAGAACAAGTAGAACAAAAATACCTATCTTACAGAGCTTCAAAGCAACAATCCGGTTAACCTGCAAAAAAAAGAAAAAAAAGAAAATCACAAGATATCAGGATCACAGATTACTGCAACAATAACAATGAAATATACATGTAGAGGTCTTAGTACCTTAGTCATAATGGTGATGATGAGGAAATGGAGCACAGCGCCTGCCAACATAGCGCCGAGGTTGCTTTTGAAACCCTTAGCCAGATTCCCTGCTACAAGCACCCTGACTACCACCAAGAAATGTGTCAAGCCAATAATCACCAGTATCTGAGAAAACAGAAAAAAAAAAAATCTGTTACCTGCCAATGCATATACTCCATAATTTACTGAAAAACACAATATATTCGTCCATTTCTGACCCCTAGAACAGATTCGGCCCTCTTATTCTGACCGAATAATGCATTTTGATGAGGTCATAAAAATGACATATCTCACCATAACTAAGACACAGATCAAAACCAGAGCGGTGCGCAAGTAAGAATGCTTGTACATCTTCGGGCGACATTCAGCATCGTTCACGAGTTCCAGGATCAGTTCCTCCTGCAATTAAATTAGAGCAATAAATTAGACCAAAGGGTGATTCGATGAGCTCTATTGCTGCCCGAGAGAAATACAATGTTCCAGACTGACTGTACCTCTGATTCAGACCAGTCAGTCACTCTCCATTCGCATACAAAACTGGCCAGATGTCTCTTCCAGAACTCCATAAACAGTGTTGCTGTGGAAGATAGTCTTCTCTGTAAATACCTGATTATTACACATAATCACTTTGTATGTGTTTTTGACATTTACCTTATTGAAATTTGCTTGTATTTGCAGTATATTGTCCAACAAACAAACAGAAAATTTTAACCAAATTGAAACTGTACTAAAAACATTTTTACATTCCAGGTTTAAATCTTACTTGTAAGTCCAAAATTTGTGGGAGTTTACACACAAAATTGAAAATAAATTCAAACATTCAAAAATTTGCACTATATTTCAACTCATACATTATATGCGACTCATATTCATGTTGATAAAACTTTGTGCCAGACGTTCTGATAATACCAAAGTGATCAGAAGATTGCCCAAATTTATTCCTAAGTTTGCACTTTTAAAAATGCATTTGAACTGTTCTTTTTTCACGATCGATCAAAGATGCTACACACATCTTTAATGATTTGTTTGAACAAAAATTGATTCCACAAGATTTTACTTATTGAGGATTTTCTCCAATCAATAGTAAAATGACCCGAAACACACATGTGCACAAAACAGGTTAAATTAAGGTTTTGAAATTGCCCTGCCATCAACTACACACAACAAAGTTTTTTTTTTGTTTTTAAGCACTGTGCTTGGAGACTGGGTCTGTGTCAGAAATCCAGCAACTTCAACTCTACAAATTCTGCCAAAAACAATATCAAATATCCAGTCAGAAGCTAAAAAAATCTTAATACTTATTGACCCTCAAAAAACTGCACATCAATCATTTCCCATCTTGACAAAATGACAAGTTTACTTCTGTGGGTGTGGTGTATTTTTAGTGATGTTTTTATACCAAACGTGTTTCTGGAAGCCCTAAAGTTCCAGCTTAATTTCACCAGACCATAACACGTGACCACAAGGCCTGGGGAGATTTTAGAAAGAACAGGGCATTTCCTTTGTGGTTGTTGCCACATGTAGAGAACAACCAATACTTAGAAACTCCTGTTGGCCGCTTCCATGTCCATTTTCAGACACTTCTTTTTTTTTTTTTTTTTTATGTTTTGTGTTGTCCCTGTCGTCCAATAATTTCTCTAGTCATCTGTTTACTTGCTTAAAGCTGAAAAAGGTGTGTGGTAAAATTTATTTGTTCACTTCTCCTGACTGATCCATTTGTAAAATGAGACCATGTTGATATTTTGTAGCATCTCAATAACTCTAATTAAAGGATTTAAATGAGCAAATATCAAGAATCTGCTACTGTGACAGCTGGATTTGAACTCTGGTTCATCACATTCTCTACAACTGATGGCAGATGTGAAATTAAACTGAACACCAAAACTGATTCAAAAGAAGCTCCAGCAAAGTCTCAGTTCAAGAGTGCATCACTGGTGCAACCAAGTTACTCTATGTTTACTATTTCTGATATTTATTAACTTGTACTAAATATATCTCATATTTTATGTGGAAGACGCTTGGAAAATATTTAGTAATGTTCCATTTGTACATTGTAATAACTCTGGCACTGTGTATATTTGAACCTGTATGCATAATTTTGACCGTGTCACAATAAAATCAACCTTGTGCATTCAATTCTTATACTTAAAGTCTATTGGATTTCATATGTTGCATGAAACCAGGGTTCAAATAAACTTTTAGGAGCCTTAAATCAGCATTACATTCATGCCCATGATGAGCGTGTGCAAACATCCAACCCGCACTAAAGTTACGGCCTAGAATGTCTCACTTTGTTTCACTGTCAAGTCATTTCTTAGCCTCTTTAGAAGCAGGGTTATATATTATTTCAGATTATATAAATTACTGCATGCTGAACCACTCCCACAGACAGATGGCGCCTGTTTTAGAGGTAAGTAGCCAAGAGTAGGTTTGATATTTTCTTGGCAGTGAACTTCTCGTTATCATAAAAAACTGGCAGCTAGATTAAACAATTCTGAGACAGAAGAGCATGCAATCGTGCAAGGTACAGCCAAAATGTTTCAGCAAATACACAATAGCATTATAGCAGAAATCTACCGCTGACTTTCAGTTAATAAATGTGTCTCACTGTGAGGGTTTTCATTATTTTGAATGTGCGTGTTTTCATGTGCTCACAAACTCACTCCATATTGCCATGAACATGGCGAAGAACACCGTGCCGTTATTGTCGAACAGCAGGCTCAGCTGTGAACAGAGAAGACCAGCAGTGAGAACCAGCCAGCAGCTATTAACCACAGAGCTACTTAGTAGTAAAGCAGACAAACCTTGGCATATGAGCATGTGTCTGAAAGCTTCCACACTTTGCAAACGCTGTCACAAAGTGGACACATGACTGTGTCAGACTCACAAACCTCTTGTCTACAAGACAGTAAGGTCAGTCATTATGGAGGGGTAATTACAGACGAAAATGTTCTGTCATATCACTTAAGAGAAAGAAAATGTTGCTTACACGAGGGGTGAAGAGTTGAAGTAGCTGAGGCCGTAGAGAAAGACTAAGATGCCAATAACAGCCGGTAGGATGAGGAGAAATGTGTACCATCCCAACCACAGGAAGTACAAGGCCACCTTCTCTCCAAAGTAGTCCCTGAAAAACACACAAACAGTGCAGACAAGGAGAAAAACGCAAGTCAGAGGAGAAACAAACTGCATGCAAATACTGCACTGTGGAAAAGCATCTGCCTCTTTTTAACACTTTAATGTTTGAAGCCAAACTAAATTTTAATAAAGATGGTGAAAGCCCATATAAAAAGTTTCCCAATTATGGTTTCACCAGTTATAGCTAAAAGCTATAAAAAGCCACTCTGTTAAATCATGGATTCATTTAGAACAACTATTTCCAAAATCTTTGGAAAGATAAACTCAAATTCGCTGCTGAAGTTTTATTACTAGATTTATTCGATCAAGAAATAAAACTAGGCCAAAGCACTGGTCCTCAACACTAGTTCTTAATTCAAGTAAAGCCAACTGAAGTTTATTTGGGTTGTACAAAAAAAATACAAAAACATTCTTAATTGTCTGGCACTTATATACAGGCTGGCAGATTGGGTCTTAGATATAGTTAGCTTGATTTAAATCTACCAAAAAGTAAAAGTAACATGCATAATATTTTTTATGCTGCTTTTTTCATGTTTTATGGTGTACAGCACTTTGAACTGCCCTGTTACTGAAAAGCGCTGTAAAAATAGACGACATTAATTGGCTGGTAATAAACATTGCATGTCGATGATACAATCACGTTTGCCTAGAAAGTTTAGAGAAACACGGAAGACTAAAAATATTCATATATGAAGTCAGGTGTGATCCAATGTTTGTTCTCAACATAAGTAAAAACTATTTTGTTTTTATTTCCACTGGCGGCACATGATCTATGTGGGCTGCAAGTGACTCTTGGGCTGTTGTTCATGATTGATGGCAGGGTGGAGTGAGATAGAGGGATTAGGACTCAGGCAATCTGTCACCTCTCACCTATGGACATGATATATTGATGTTAACAGAAAGAATGAGATCTTGGTTATGACCAACTTAAATAAACTTCTTTTGCAATGTGACTCAGATCTCCTCTTTTGTTTGAAGGGAGTTTATGATACAGTTCCAGGTTTTAACAGCAACATATTTTTTATTGTTGTTTATATACTTTTAAATTTTGACTGACAGCCTGTTTGTGTTTTTTTGGTACTTAAGAGTTGATTACATTGTTAAGGCTTCTGCTTATTTGCCTACTTTTTTAAAGTTAAGATTCTCACTACGGTTAAAATGTTGGGGTTTCTGACAACAAATCCAAAATTTGAATCCTGTGTTGTTATTAAGAGTCATTATCACTTTTGCTTCTTGTTGCAAGATATTTATTTCCCACCCCCTATTAATGGCAATTCCTTTGGAGGACTAGTATATAAGCTAACTCCCTTAATTAGAAGAAACCCTGCATCTTCTGAATGGCTCAATCTTCTTCTTCTCAAACTAAAGGGGGCAGTACCACACATTTTAGATTTATATTTGCACAGAAAATATAAAATAATGTCTTATTATCTTTGTACTTCAAAAATATATGCTACCTTATGTTGGTATATCAAACAAAGTCCAAACAGAAGGACAAAGAAAGGAAATTTGTAGTTGTAATGTGGTAAAATGCAAATAAATAAATAATGTCTGTTTTGTCAAAGTTATTATGCTGAGAGAATTATCTACTGCAAGTAAGATAATGACTGTTTATAACCTCTCGGCAAAATCCGATTTCAGAAATTCTGTACTATTCTTTTAACTACAAAAATCTTGCAGAATCTTCAAAAATTACAGAAGACGCATAAGCTGAAATATACAGAAATGATGGTGTTTAAAAATATGATAAATGAATAAAGGCAGAAATAAAAATAGACAACAAATGATAAAGATTTTGTGTTGCAAGTCAAGCCAGAGTAGTGTCAGTACTGTTAAAATGTAGGGGGATGAATCATGTGTTGCATTTTCTTTTAAACAAATGTCTGTAATTATGTTGAAAAGAAATCCTTGCCAATCATTTCTGTTTCTTCTGGTAGTATGATTGATATCAACATCTTTTCTGCTTGCATGTGAAATTCCACAGGCAGACCTCGATTAGCACATGATGTTGGAGGGATCTTGGCTGTTTTCTTGTTTCTATAACAACCCTGCAGCCATTTAATCAACTGCATAAAAAAGCAGAATAATGAAGAGGCTGTTGTGTTGCAGTCCAAACCTGACTTTAGTTACAGGTTGCCCTTTGAGACAGGCCGACCATCGTGCCCATTCCTCCTTCAGCTCTTTCTGTTTCCTTTTCTGAAAGCGGGGGCGCAAAATCAAAGGAAGTCATCAATATGAAAAAGAGCTTTGAACAAACTGCTTCCATACTGCATACAGTTGCACTAAGAGATGAGTCCTGCAGTGTGAGAATGTGATGTGGTGCCATTTTCAAAACATTTTAACAGGTTTTGCCATGTTTCAGCTAGCATTATTGTTGCTGCACATCTGAACAATCATGCTAAGCACACAGGAAATTAATTTATCTTATCCTGCCTGTTTGTCCAGAAAACAGAAGGGCAAACATGCTAATGTTTTCCCAGTCGCATAACAACACTGTATGCTCACGCACAAGCCTGCGTACTCCCAGCGCTGCATGACTCATTGCACTAACATGAATTGCATTGCATTTCTGTGAGCAAATATCTTTTGGCAACAATGTTTTGTTAAGAAAGCCACAATCAAGTTTCACCTCATTATCTTAGAAGCATCTAAGAAAAGAAAAACATTTAACCAAGCAGATTGGACTTCATCTTAAGGACGCAATTGTTTTCTCTGCAACCAAACTTGTTCAGTGCAATTAATCACAGCTGATAAAATGTCCCTGACTTTTCTAAGCTTTGGTGTAAAATGTAATTACCATTTTGTGATTACATTTTACATCTCAAATGAATGCTCTTGGTGTTGAACAAAGATGTAAAGTTGGAATTTTACCTCATGTAAACAGAACCTCGTCTCAAACACCTTAGACTTCATGAGATCCCGCAGGTTCTCTGAAAAGTTCCCAGCAAAGGAGAATGATGAGAAAAATCAGGAGTTGATTAAAATCACTTTTTAAGAGCCCAGATTATCAACCGCTCTGACTCACCTTTAGTGCTGATTTGTGTGTGATTTATTATGAAGTGGACAATCCTTATCCTGCAATAATGGGACAAGTATCACTTGTAAAGTCAGTGATGCAGCAAATGAGGAGAATAATGTCATTTATTCAACTGACCCATAAATACATTTACTTTTAAATAATAATTTATTATTTAAATAAATTGATCTAATTCACACAAAATAATAAAAAATGAAATGTTTATAAAAAATAACTGTCATAGCTTTGGTGTGAAGTTGATATAAATCTTGGCATAAATTACTTTTGTGGGAACATTTTTGATTTTTCAGCAAGGAAAGATGAGACAAGCTTTCATCTTTTTTTTCAAAACAAGATTGGAGGTTTTCTTTTGGTATATTTCTCAAATAAATTCAGGGTCAAAATACTACAAACAAGCTCAAATGTATACAAACATCCCCACTAATGTTTGCATAAACGTCCCTTAGCAATTTATAGAGACACCAATGCTTTTTGTAGCTTTCAGGAAGCTTCTTATGGTGAAATGAGACAAAGTTTAAACTAATAGGTCACAATGACAGAATATATGTTTGAAGGAGTCAAACTATAATAAAAGAAAACATTACCAACTGTCATGCTGAGGGCTTATTTTGCTTCAAGTGGTGCAGCTCATAATGTGGATTGAATAATAAAGAAGCAGAAATAATCTGCTTTGTTAAAATTTGGCGCTCAAACAGGATTATGATCAAAACCTGTTTTAGAAAGGATAAAGCAGGATAACCTTGAGCTTCTAGACTTAAACTGACTTAAACTATTTAAAGTTCAAGGGTAATGCTTTAGGCTAGATTCTCAAAATGAACTCACTCACTCACTCCAGCAAGAACTATGCCAGTTGTTTCTTGTGTTTGTTGATGGCTACACAAATAGGTTAGTATCTCTGCAAATTGCTAAGTAGTGTTTAATCAAATATGAGTGGGGGTGTGTTCATATTCGAATTCAAACTTGTGAATCCAGGTCTTGTTATTATATGCACTGAGCTTGAGTGTTGTATATGAAAACAGATCTTCGTTACAGCCTATTTAAATTAGTTTCTTCAAAAAATAACAGCTCATAAAATCATTCAAAGCTGGAAATTAATAATACGTTCACACCGATGAGGAAGGTGTGTAAACCTTTGATGTGAATTGCAACACGTAGCGTCTTTAGAGATCATTTGTATGAAAACAATCTAATATATGATAATAATAAAAAGGCACAATGTTTAAAATAGCATCAGGGGTTGTTTTGAATGCTAAACATAGCTGAAGCTGCTGGTCTTACCTTGTGCTAAGAGAGATATTGCTGTCTGTTGAGGTCCCACTGCAGGCATCGGATATTTTGAGCAGATATCTGTATTTCTGAAATATTTCTTTTGGTGCCTGGATCCCATAGAAGACGAGATTATCGTAGATAATTTTCTAATAAGAAGAATTGTGACAAATTAATAAGGAACCTTACCACAAAGAAAGTGCATATGCTTTTGTTTATTATGTAAGACCCACTGTCACTTTGAAGTTCTTAATCCTCAGCTGCTCTATGTATTCCCTTTGTTTCTTGGCATGTCTCTCCCGGTCATCCATCAATTTAGCGACCAGGACGTAGTCGTATGACAGTGGAGTGAACTGTGTACGCAAAAATGATGCCGGTCAGATTTATCGGTGAATGATCAGTTCTGGGTATTCTTAGAATTGGCCCATCAGTTCAACTCACCACAGGAGGAGGTTCATTGCCATTCTCTTTCACCACTCCCATTAATTCCAGTAATTCGATACTGGGCTTTATCACAAAATAACAACGACAAAAAAACAAAAAAAGAAGCTGAACTTAAGTTGCAGAGTTATAAACCATATACAAGTAGGAACTGCATAAAACCTTCATGGAAGTGTTAGAAATGATTAATTCATATTAGCAAACAACAAGTTCCCTGAGTCTGATTGTGCTAGATTCAAATCTTACACAAACCACTTGAGAGTTCATCACCTGCTACAGAAATCCAGTCTAACTATAACCTGAGGCGTGTCCAGGAATGTCAGTTTAGGGAGAAACCATGAACCTGACTCACCACAGAGAGCTGCCTGCACAATCTATCTATAACCTGAATGAACGGCAGGTTATTGGGCTATATCTCAATCAGCAGAGCAATCATATCCATACAGCTAAGCCTGAATGTAGTTCCAGTCAGGAAGGGAGCGGCTAATCTAGTGGCACAATTTGAGTTCAATCACTGACTGACTGTGCAAATACAAACAGCCTTTTGTAAAAAGGTCATCAGGGTTTTTGTTTTTTTTATGGGTTTCTGTCATGTAGAAGGGTTACACAGCACAGTAATTAGTCTGTCTGGACTCTATGTTAAAGAACAGAATACGAATTGCTTTCTAGGAGCGAGCTCTCGGTAATACAACTAATATCTGTCCCTTGAGCAGCTCCATTATGTATAGATATGATTATTAACGCAACCACCTACCTGCCTCCTGTGCCCCGGCATGATGAGGGAAACCAGCGGCAACCTCCCGGACAACAACAACAACCTTTCTCTCCCCTGAGTCCTCCAATCTCACTCAGCTCTTTGTTATATCCAACTGAAAAAAAAAAAGAAAAGAAAAAAAAAACATGCAGTCTTCAACAAACAGCCAGCCGCTAACTTCTGGATTACACCTGGAAGAAATGTGCCGTCCTCTCTTACAAGCAAAGGTATGCCAGAAGCGACTCTACCTGTTGCTGCTGTCACAGCATTTATCTTGACTGACGCCACCTTTTATGTTTGCGTCAGCTCAGTCCGTACGAACAAAAGCGAGTCAAAAGAAAATACAAGAAAACCACCGTCCACACTGTTGCACTACTGGCAAAGCCAAAATGAGACTCTGGATGTGATTTGTCAGGTGAGAGAATGGAATGACATCTATTTCTTCGTTGCCTCCCCCTCCTCTGGACTGTGAAGTTCCGCTGATCCGCCGCTAGATGGCAGCAAACATGATGACGTTTCGCCGTCTGCCAGGCCTCTGACGAAGCTGTGATTGAATCATCCGGTTTTCTCAACAGTCGCTCCGACATTTTTCAAGAGACAACGATTCATTTGCAATAATGGAGAACGGACAAAATCCTTCCTTTTATTAGTTGCATCAATGCTAAATTCAATTCAAAGATTTTTTTTTATCTCAAAAGAAAATTAAATATTGTATCGTCCAAGTATTTTCAAAGAGTCGTTGTGAATTAATCATTAGTGAATGTAAATCTATAAAGTTGAAACGTAACCTTTTTTTTTACCCTCCCTGTCTAACTAAGATTTTCTTGTTTTAGCTCAACCAGGTTTACAAAAGTGATTCATTTTTGCTAAATACCAGAATAATTCTTTCTTCAATGCTGTAAATTTCCTTGGCATTGGGAAGACTCACCCTTTCACACAGTGTAGCTCAACTTCAACATCTTTGAATAATAAATACACAAGCTTCTTAAATTGATTTGCTGGAATTGTGCTGCATTGCCCTGACAGAAATGTTGACACTGACTCAGTTTCTAGGTCTTAAACACATTTAGCTCTTCCAAATGACTTTCTGTGTGATGACCAGAGCTGTAACTAATTTGGTTTTATGATTAGGGTCACTGTGAATTTTGTACACCAATATATGTCCAGATTTTAACTCCCTGTTTGATATCTTGAGACGTTGCATCAATATTTATAATGTTCTTTACTCGAGTTACTCTCCACTACATAAAGAGCACCAGTCCCTCCAGTAACCAAACCCACCTGATATGAAGCTGCAAAGACAGAATACTGTAATTTTTGTGTATGTTAATCTGACTTTGAGGAAAAAACAAAAATGTTATCTAAAAAAAATATTTTTCTTTTACTCTGGCATTTAGTAAATAAAAATAATTCTGGTAATCGTGACTGGTCTAAGACAGGGAACATGTCTGATTTATTCCCAAACAGTGAGCAAAAAAATTAATGTCTCTCCATAGATACTCTATATTGATATTTTGCTTAAAATTGTAATGAAAAATGTATTAACACTTAGCAAAGACACCAAAATTACCTAAGTGTTGTATATAATTTTACTTTTGGAAGTTGCTACCCAAACAATTCTCGAGTCTTACAATGTAAAGACTGAGCTGGTCTATGTGCTTAAAAATGGAGTCAATCAAGAGAGAGTAAACAAATATGTCTGTTGGATATGTCAGTATGGCAGGAAGATGAATAAATGTAGAAAATTAACTCACCATATCAAACCCTCCTTCCTCACCGGCTTCAAAACAGTCTGTGTCAAACTGCTTTCGAGAAAAAGTCTTGAAAACAGTCTGTCACAGCAGTTTTCCTTCCTCTTCTTCTCTTGTCTACATTTATGGGAAATGCCAAAGGAATTAATAATTTAAGTAGTTTAATTCCAACTAAGAAAATCAGAGAAACAAATGAAAGAACAAGCTTTTCAAGAAGTTTTTTCTTTTTGTATATTTCATACCCCCTAATTGTTCACATTACAGTGACAACCTTCAGTGCAATTTTTTGGGATTTTATGTGATTATGCCAACACAAACTATGACATAAAGTAAAAAGAAAATGATGTTATCATTATCAAACTGAAATTTTGTCTAAAAGTGTGAGTTGACAAATTAACCAACAGTAATTACTTTTAGTGTACAGTATGCTAGGATATGTAAGTTTAGCTTTTTTTTTTGTTTCAGCTTCCGGTAAGCTTCCTGTTTTATTTTGTTAAGCCATTTCCTTTTTATGTTTTTATGTTTAGGTTGTCCTGGAGTTGTGTTTGTCAGTATTCAGTGTCTTTGTATGATCCTTGTTAACTATTTGTTCTGCATCTTGATTATTGGCTAGTGCTAATTATTGCTTTGACACACATTTTCATTTCATGCTGGTGTTTATTTTCAAGATTCTTTGCTCAGCTCTGATTTTAATCTGTGCCGGGTCTGCTTGGATCCATCGCCTCAATGAAAGGATGATACTGTTTGAGAACATGCCTCTGAGGAAATTAAATCCTGCAATTGCTTTTCTCATAAATTCAAGTATTAAGAGAAGCATTAAATCTTGCTAAAACATTATGAAATTTGTAACATTCTCACTCAGTTCCTCCATTTTCACACACTGTGTCTGCGTCGGCTTCCCAGCCTTCTCGTTTGGGTGTAAAAAGAAAAAAGCAAAGCAACGTGAACGGGTGGTCCTCTGTGCCTTGTTATTAAGGATGATTTTACCATTAGCTTCTGAAACCTTGGAGGGTAGACCCACATCCCACAGAGGAGAAGCGACATGAGGATGGCGGGAAAAAAAAAACGCACGGCGGTGGGATAAATAAGCGGTTATATTTCTGCAGCCAGCCACACCCAACAGACGAGGATCACATAATTACACCCGCACAGGGCTGTGTAAACCACTTGAAGGTTGACAGAGAGGGGCCACTGCTGCTAAATTTGACCAGAGTGGAAGATCAGAGTGGGGAGGAGTCTGGGAGGTGCAACGATGAACTGTGAGGGGGCATTTCCTCATCTTCATGTCGGAGAGGAACAAACACTCAGTGGTGTGGTTACCTAAAAAAGGTCACCACGCATTGTCCTGCTTTAAACAAACCACTAAACTAAGCATCCTGCCTCCTGTATGAGGATTGTGTCTAAATAAAGGCTTTCTCGTTTCATTTTTTTTTTTTTTTTTTTACAGTTTACACACATGCACACATGTTTTCTTGACTGTTCTAGAAGAACAGTCAAGAAGACAAAATACAGAGTCAAAATACAGAGTCGAACCATCAACCAATTTGCGCCATTCTCTACTAAATCATTACGCTAAATGGCCCTTGCACCACAGATTGGACATTCTTGGTCTATAACATAAAATCCCAATGAATAAATTGAGATTTGTGGTTGTAAAATGACAAAATGTGTAAAAATAATTGCAGGGGCATCAAAACTTTTCCATGACACTGTAGTTTGCTTATGCCTAAGGCCGGCCTGCATTTTGTACACAGAACCTTTCTTAATTGTCCAAACACTGAAGTAAACAACTTCTTAGTAGCCTCCCTTGGGAGGTCTAACTCCAATCATGTTAATTAAACTCGGTGGTATATTGCTAATTTCAAAGCTGCAGTTGTTTTAATGAACTACAAAGTGATATTTATCAAACATTCTCTTCTTTTTAAAATCCCAATTGATTAAGCTTAATTTCACAGTTCGCTTCCGCGTGCTGCCAACGTGTTTTCGGAGCATCTGAATGTGAGGCCATTGGTCCGTGGGGTGGAGACCCTCCCCCTTGCGGAGCTCCCAGTGGGCCGGGCGGGGAGATGCAGCAGTGAGCGGTCAGCGGGTGAGGGAGGGCAGTTTACCCTGTCGAGTCAGCTGCTTGGGTAGCTGGGGAAGGGACGGCCAGCAGCTCGGACCGAAGCACAGAAACAGCCCGGAGCGGGACACTTTAACTCCGACAAAATCTCAAAATGCGCCGAATAACGGGGAAAGGAGGAGGGGACAGTTTAATTGAGATGAGCCCGACTGAATCTCTCAGCGGTAAGTACAAAAGAGCCAGAACCAGACTCACTTCTTGAACAGCGGATACTTACAGTGATGTTTGAAATGGAACAGCTGAACGTCTTGAACTGCGTCAGTTCTTTAGATCTGAACTCCTTGTAGACAAAGAAAGAGACTCGATGTGATATAAAATTACTATTAAATAGGAGAGATTTAAAGTTGTAGTATTATTATTTTACTTTTTTTTAAAATCTTGTACACAAATTGTACGATTTTTTAAAAAGAAAATCTTATTTAGGAGTACAAAATGAATCCTATTTTACAGGATTCTTTATCATTTCAACATTTTTTGCTAAATTTGGAAGTCAGATTATCACAAGTAAAACTAAAAACTTTCCCCACCCTGGTTCTCTCGCTTTAAGCGCCTTGGCCAGCTCATGGTTTTGCTTTCCACTCTTGCAGGCAGTAGTGAGTGATTTACATGGAGCCAGGCTTTAGCAGCTGGCCTGTCTAGTGGAAACACACAGTCACCTCCAGACAGGCACTGTGTACGCCAGCAGCAAAACACAAAATCCCTTTCTGTTCCCAACTGAATGTAGTTTTTAAACAAGCTGGTCATCATGTTGGGTTTTCTTTTTTTGTCATTTATGGCTAAAAACAATGTGTTGTGCTGAATGAAAGATGAGTCATTCTCTAGCAAGGAATCTCTGGTGCTCACAATACCTTGCAAAGGTATGCAGATCCAATTGAACTTTTATTGTGCTTTTATGTGTTTTTCTAAGGGATAGATTAACACAAAGTAGTGCATAATGCTGAAATAGAGAAGCACTCCAACAAATCTGTGTAATGGTAGGAAACTAGCAGTGCCCACATCACCCTGAATATACCATCTGAGCTAAAAGACTACAATTTTTTCTGTCTCAGTTTAAGTGTTGCAAAGAATTGGAATATATCTCAATATCTAGATGTGCAAAGCTGGTAAAAAAATCATCCAAAAGGCTTTTTGTATTGGCTTAGTAGACTAATTAGAGTTTTGCCTAGAGTTTTAAAATGTTAAAAATGTGTGGTTTCTTCACAGTTGGGAGATAAACCTCTCACTTATCTCCCAACTGTGATAAGTTGGGAGATTAGTGTTGATGTTAAGAAAACAGTGAAAACAATTTTCCAAAGATTAACCATCCAGCTCCAGTAAATCAAATCAGAAATATACTCATGATGTTTGTGGAGACATTGTTCATGTTTTGGACAAAGATGACCGTCCTGTGTTTGGTAATTCAGAATACTGTGCTGCTTGTCTTGATGCCAGCAAAGTGTTTAGAAATGTGCCTGCTGCCCTCAGCAGACACACAGGGCATCTGAAACTTTCAGTTCATGACAGATAACCACACCCTTCATGCTTTGCAAAATCTGTCCAGCCCAAAACGGTGAAACTAAAGAAACTGAAACTATAGAATTATTTCTTGCAAAGAAAATGCAGAAATTACTTTGGGTAACTTCAAATACTTCTGTCTTTCTTTTTTTTTTTTTTTTGCCTGTGCTGTTTGCTGAAGCCAGTCGGCTTTGTTTTTGTTACTTCTGAATTGCAGACTGACTTGTAAGTGGTTTGATTCACTCCGTTGTGAATCTCCTGATTTTCTCTGGCTAAAAACAGAGAGACAGCAGCAGTGTTGAAGTATTTCCACAGTGATCAGCTGCTCCTTTCTGAACAAAGCTTTAACTGTGGAGGCTTCCTGGTGGGGAGGACTGCTGGCATGGCTGACTGGATGAGATCGCATCACATACAAACGTCCAACTGTGAAAAAATATGCTCAGCTGTTTGAAAGTTGTTCTCCTGCGCTGTGAATGAAATGCTCCCTAGTCAAGGATGTGATGATGTCTGTTTAAGATAAAAACAGGAAGCTGTGGCACATATCTTACACTGTGTTTAGGATTGTGCTGCTTAAATCCTCATGCTAGGTAGATTAGGTCTCTGTGACATTCCCTGGTATGCAAAGAAGCAACTATGTGGACTTTACTAAGACCGTGCTTTCTTTTTGCACAATCCTTACATGGATTTAAAAGCTTCAATCTGATGTTGTTTTTCATTAAACGAGTAGCATTTAAACATTGAGCATGAATGCTGCAGAACAAGATGTTATATTTGTACTAATGCTGCCACTTCTGGCTTTTGACAGTTCATGTAGGTTTGTAAAATCTTTCCAAGTTGCTTTTTCCTGACTGCAGATGTAGGCTGAAACCAAAACCCTCCTTCACACTCCCAACAAATCTGTGTAATTCATTGCATTGTATTGTGTCAGAACATTAAATAAAAAAAAAATTCTAACTGGCTTTATTTTAAAAAGAAAAGTAATAACTGCACCAATAAAATAACATTTTGATCAGTACAGATAAAATGCTTTTTAATCGTGTTAGTACTTTTAAAGTGTATAGATAACTTGACTAAAATATCATTTTCATAAAATTATTTAGTTTCTAGGAAAAGTGTGGAAAAGCAATCACTTCCTAACTGGTTTTTCCACATTTGACTGGCAGTGAGTCTTGTACGTACCTGTGGTCGAGTTTTATCCCACTCTTCTTTCTAGATCAATTTGATTCATTCACATTTGAGCAGGTAATGTCAGAGCTTCACAATTGGACATCAGAGACTTTCATGGACTTTGACTGGGCCTCTCAAAAAGGGTAATTGTTTAGGTGGCCAGTTAGAGGTAGTCCTGTTTGTGTGCTTTGGATCGTCGTCTTTCTTTTTATTGCAGGTGCGTTTGAGCTTGAGATCTCAAGCTGATGGATGTACATTAAAGCTGCATAATGTTTTCAGTGTCAGGATGTCTAATGTTCATGTTGCAAAGGAGTGCTTGGAGCGTAATGATTCCAGATTAATACATTGAAAACGTTATGAATTTGCCTTTTTCATGCTGGTGTAATATCTACCCAGTTGGACCGAGTCCCACAGCAGCAGATGCTCATACAGGCACAAGTGGAATTGGCCAAAATGCTAGTTGTCACAGAGTGATTATTGTTTCTATTTCTTGTTCGGTGACCTTCAGTACTTCCTTCCTTTAAAACTGTCCTTTCCAAACTGACTGACTTTGTTTCCCATCTGTTTTTCAGTCTGTTTAAATCGGGGCTGTTGTGATGATGCATTGCTGTTTGAGATCTCTTTAATCTTGTCAGTTTGTATTTAGGCCATTTATAGATTCTGAACTTATGATTGTGGTAAAACCTGGTTGTGGCTAATGAAATCAAGCTTTCCCAACAATTGTGATTAATTGCAATTAATTCATTTGAGGAAGGGAATTTATTATTCTTATTTTTTTTGCACAGGGACGTGTTGGATTGAGTCTTTTAACGATTGAAATCATGATTTGAAATTTTTTGTTTGTTTTTACTCATGTTATCTTTGTCTGTGATTAAAATCTGTTTATTGATTCTTAGATAGATGTAGTATAGTAGTGAGCTGAACACTTAGCTGCTGCTCGCAGCTTCTCAGAGTCTCACCATAATACTTCTCCTCTAATTTTCACACCATGTTTTTTGAGACTTTAAATTGGGTCCAAAGATACTGCATGTTGTCTTGGAAAATAAAACTTTGGTTTATTTACTTTAAAGTAAATAAACCAACCGAACCGAAACTCCTTTGAACCGGGTTTGATTTAGGGAGAAACTGAGAGAAACTCCCTACAGGAGAGAGATGGGTGAAAGGCACCGTGTACGTGACTGAAGAGATGGATAAGAAGAATTGTATGATTTAAGTTCCACTTCTCTCTTGCTTTTCTTTTCTCACGCTGATCTCTGATACTTACTCTGATTTTCTAAATAAAATGTCTAAAGACATATGCACATTTCTCTGATTGATTCAGTGTATCGCTCACTCCCAAAACGAAAAAGATTTTTCCTAAACAACGTATTGGAGCCAGCTGACTGGCAGTGCTCAGCAAAAATGCAAGGACGTGGTAGTGTTACCTTACTCTTAAACCCAATATTATGTCAGTTTCTACATTTTTCAATCTGTTTTTAACCTTGATTAACTTAAAAAATAAAACACAACTGTTTATATTTGTCTCTTGGGTCAATGCTACATAATTTTATACCAAATATGCCTTTACAATCCTATTTAAACTTGTATTGCATTCATGCAAAGTAGAAAATGTTGCATGCTTTTGTCCTAGTGCCATGCAGTGGGTTAAGACTTAAACAACCAGTAATTTGAGGCTTCATAATAAAAGCAGTTTGTTTTGCATTAACTAGGCCTTGTGCCACTAACCATAACTTTGTACATGACATGGACAAAAGCTTTGAATCCTTTTTTTTTCACTGTAATTTGATACTTTTATATGTCGAGTCAAGACTAAATATAACATCAGAAACCAATAATTATGATTTTTGTTTCTGCAGAACCTTTCTGCTTTATTTTGTCTGGCTCCTGTCTTTGTCGCTCTTCTGTCTGCCCCCTCATTTGTTTACGTAAATCCGTTCGCAGAATCTGCCCCGCATAGTTGGACTGTCATTTGGAGGAGAGGCTAAAAGGGGAACGCAGTTGGAGTTGGAGTAATTACCCAGTTTCATCACATGAGCTGTTTCTATTTTTAACCGCGTTCAGGGGGATTTACCAGACTTCTCATTCTTATTTCCTGAAGTCACTCCTGTAGTCGCTGAATCACGCCGGCATGCCTGCGCTTCTTCTTTCAGGGTGATCCAGTTGAGCCACCCTGTGCTCCCTGAGGGAGCGCTGCCACAACATGCTACACAAATGGCAGACCACAGCGCTGACTGCTTATCATGCTGTCCTCTTCACCTCAGGCAGCTGTTCACGTGGTTGAAACCCTGCCGTCACCGGCTGACTCTGGTTACCCAGCCTCATTTTGGTTTGATTTTGTCTTGCAGACGATGGGAACAGCTACCACCAACACGCCTCGTCCAGCACAGGATCCCTCCAGCAGGGGCAGCCAGAGGTAAACACCAACTTTCTGCTGCTGAGCTGAGTGACTCGTTCATTTCTGCTGACAGCCTTTTGGGGGATTTTTCTTTCTACCAGCTTATAATATTAAACTCACGAACATTTTCATTTTCACAGTCCTTTGAAGTAATATTTAAACCCAAGGGCATGGCGATTTATGGCTTATTTATAAAATCTCACATTTAATCTTTTTATTTTTCTCACTTTCTTTTCTAAAATAAAATTACAAATGACAGAAAATATTTTTTTTTTTAAATGGCTTTCATTTCAATCATCCCTTTTGCCACCACTATGATGAAGCAATTATAAGAATATAGTCATAATATTAGCAGCTTGCATATTTAATTTTTTGTTGTTTTTTGTGTTGGACTTCTCATAAAAATACTACTTCATTATCCTAATATTGTCTTTATTCTGTTAATATCAAGACTTTTTTCTTACATTACTACAACTGTATTCTTGTAACATTATGATCTTATTTTTGTCTAAAAATAAAAACTTAGCCTGATCCTTATATTTTGTGGTAGAGTAGACCTGAATTCAAAGTCCAAATAAATAGAAGTTGTAAAAAAAAAAAGCTCATCAGACAAGATGCTGACATCACTTTGACCTATGGAAACCCAAAGAGTGCATTAGTGAAAAAAAATTGATTAAAATCAAAGGATGCAAATTCTTTTGCTTGATGGTTTTAAAGTTGGTGCATTTGAAATCTCGTTGGTATTTTCACCTGCTGCTTTCCTCTTGTGTGATCGCTGTAAGAATTCGTTGTAAACATTTTTAGCATTCCTTCCTTCTTTTTCAGTATTTTGCGTGCTCACCGCCTACCACAAATGTTTGACTTTGTTTGCTAAAGTAACACTTTGTAGCATCAGCTTTGTACCAGAACAGGACTGGGCGAAGCTCTAATGCTCCTGTTTTTCCCCTCTTTCGTGCGATACGATAGTTTCCTTTAACGCCTGATGTGTGTGTAGAGACGTGCGAGTCTCTCAACACCAGCCAGGCCTCCTTGGCTTCGTCCGACTGCAGTGACAATACATGGGTCAGGAGTCCCACCTTAGAGCAAATCAGTTCTTTCACTGGGGTAAGACACCAGTCAGGCATGCAAACTCAAGTTTTCATTGAGTTTTTGTGTATTTTCTTACATCAACCCTGAGCTTTTTGCTTAACCTGTAAGATAGTTGAATGCTTCCCAGCTCTGGTGTGTTGGATTTATTGATATCTGTAAAAGTTGTTGCTACAGCTGTAGTGGTTTGAGGGTGATTTTTTTTTTAATTTTTTTTTTTCCCTTCATGTTACAAGGCGCCCTCTCACTGTCTGCTCGGTTCTTCCACAGCTTCGCAGAAAACGGGCGCTATTCCTGAAGTATCGTTCCAGGGTATGGCATGGTAAAACAGGCTCTGTGTCTGCCTGCGTGTTTGCTGGTCTGTCTCCTGCTACAGGCATTAGCTGCACAAAAAATACAGCTAGGTGGAAGAATACTTTATTGATCCAGAGAGGGAAATTGTATTGCTCTGACATCAAGGGAAGTCAATAATTTATTCCTTGGTAGAGAGCAGAGTCTGGCTTGTAGCAAGCATTTTGTTTCTGAGAGCAATGAAAACATCCACTAATGCAGTGGTTCCCAAACCTTTTCTCCTGCCTCCCCCAGTGGTTTCCAAACTATTTCTGCCACCCCCCCCTATGGCTTACAAATAGCTGTCTGGTTGAACGATGTGTGTGAGCGAAGGGGGGGAAACTCCCTGTTATACTCGGCCCCGGCTCCAGACGAACAAGGGGGGGAATCAACTTTTTGGGGGGCAAAATTAATCGTAGCTGAACATAGAGAACATTAGCCTACAAGCTACTTGTTAACAAGCTTAAGGCGCTGTATTTATTTAGCTAGTCATCTTTTAGCTAACATTACCTGCATCCAACAGCTTTACTCAACAGTCGGTTAGTTTGAGGGAAAAACTGTGAAAAGTTCTTTACGTTTTGCTGGTTTGCTGCCATGATCCTAACACACCTGCGTAGCTCTGCACAGCAGCAGCAGCAGATCTCCTTCCAACAGGTGTAAACCCAGCGCGAGTGTCCTAGCGCTCATGTGGCTCGGAAAAACAGGTTACAACATGTTAACAACGGATTAAACAGTTTTAACTGCTGATAAAAGTAACAGAGGACACAGATATGGGAAGTGCGGAAGCCCCTATTGTATCAAATTGACAGAGGAATAACAAAGAGTTGGCCATTCGAAGGTAAAAACCCAGCGCATACAGCGTTCATGTTTTTTTTTTTGTTTTTTTTCCCATCCAGACGGCTTCCCCCCTGCAATGGTATGGCGCCCCCCCTAGGGGGCGCTCCCCACAGTTTGGGAACCTCTGCACTAATGGTACCATCAGCTCAGTGAGAATGGAAAATTGCTTTTGAATAGTGTGTTATTTTTTTCCCACCTGTAATAGTTTTTGCTTCACTGCGGAGAAAGCAACACCCTGATGGTGTTGAAGCTTAATTAAAAGGCACAGTTTTGCAGACACACATATAGATCATTACATGTCTGTGCATGTCAGTGTGTGTGAGTACATTGTACAGTACAAGGTATAATCTAGGCCCTGCCCTGGGCTCATGACAGGAGGAAAATGTAGCTAAACATATGCTGCTCCGCTGGCTTATTTTAAGTAGCTTAAATGTGGTTTTGTTTAAGAAGCATGTTCGCATCTTAATGAACAGTGTCTTTTTTTAACTGAAAGGCTTTTCTAGGCTCCCTTCAACTGAAGACAACTATTTATCTAAGCTTTTAATCTATGCTGTGTTTTTAAATAAGCTTCTGTATCTTGTCATCTTTTCTCTACTAATTTGTATCTAGTCTCATATTTTGTGGGTGTTTTCTATGTTTAGATAACCTTTTAGGACTTAATATAGTAAAACACCTCAAATAGCCACGTTTACATGCATATCAGAAACCTAAAGTAATTGATAAAGACAACTCTTGTTATAATTGATTATAAATTAGCATTTTTTATGGTAATATTACATATGTAAGAGTATAAAAGTGCACTTTATAGCATCCTGTCATTTGGGAGTGGTGAGTAAATGTATAGCAATCTGGTTAAGTTTCACTGAGCAGAGGTGGCCCCCAGCAGATGTCCTGATTCCATATGGCTGATGTGTAATTATAGTAAATTAGAGAGTTTCTACAGTAGATTTCCAGTTAAAGAAAGCCCCCACCCTGCTGCCATGGTCAGCCTGGTCCAAAATGCTCCAGGGGGAAATGACATGTGGTTGTAATGTATGTGTAATTTGGACCTGGAAAGCTCTGCAAAGGTTGAGGCCTTGGGTGTTCGCTAGCTAGACATGGGCTGGTTGCTACATGGGCTGGTTCCAAAAGTGCAACCAAACATTTCATGTCACACCAATTCTTGCAGTGCTTCCCCGGTCCCACCTGTTTCTGTACTCTGCTGCATGTAAACCAGCCTGTATGGGGTCAGTATTCATGTTTTTGTCCATATCTCCCAGCTCTAGCTAGCCGTAAACTCCACTGATACAGTTGGAGGAAAGAGAGGAACGCTACGAAGCTTGAAGACACAATCTTAACTTTGACATGATGTCTGCTGCTGAAGGGTGTACATCACAAAATAAAATGCAACATGAGGAAATATTGAACCATCACTTCAACATGTGAATCAGAAAGTTAAAGTTTGGACACCAATGGTTGTTTTTAAAGACTCTGAGCATACCACCAAAGTCATTACAAAGTGGCTTCAAGTCAATATTTTTGGAGTATTTAATCACAGAGCACAGGTTTTAATTTCATGGAAAGTCTGTGGGAAGAAATGAAAAGGTGTGTATCTGTACAGAGGCCTGCAAATCTGACCCAGTTTTCCCAGGGAATTATGGGAATGGACCAAAACTCCAGTAAACTGTTGTGAGAAGCTAGAATGCTTGTAACCTTCTAAATTTGAAGGAAACGATAAAAGAAACATATTAGGAAAAGCAACTAACATCAAACAGGAAAAGTTCAATTTGAAGGTGAACTAACAAGGTTATGTGTCTTAACTGTATGTTATGACGCGAGGCCACTGCACAGGCCTAAGAAAATAAACAACAATATAATGGTTAATATCTGTATTGGCATATGACTGAAAATAAATGGAAAAAGCATGGACCCCATTCATAGTCCAGTACTACGTACCCCCACCCTCCACTTAACCCTTTCCCGATGCAGAGCTCTCATTTGATTAGCTAGCTGGCAGCTGCACTTCGACATCTCTCCCTGCCCCACCTCCTGCTCTCTTTGCTCAGCCTTTTCTGGATGACCGTGCCAGTGAGGGGTTGTCCAGGAAGATGGCTGGCCGTTGTCCCGGGAAGACTGGTCGGCTCTGATCGGAACGGAGATCAGTGCTTCCAGGGCCGGGCTCTTTTCCCCTGGGAAGAGGCAGTTTCTCTCTGTGAGGCAGGCATCCTGTTACATTTTTCTTTTTTTTTATTTCCTCACTGATGCTTTACAAGCAAAAAACAAGAAGGCCATGGAGGTAAAGTGCTCTCCCTTTTCCTCCCTTCTTTCCTTCAGCATCCGCCCAGTAGATTGAACAGACTCACATCAGCATTAGAGTAGAGAGAGCCAGGACTGAGTGGGTTGTGGTAGCTGTGGTTGTGCCAGATGGGTTCTGTGTGCTGCATGCACTCGTGTAGGTAGCTGCAGCAGTGGGGTTGAGGAAGAAACGATGTGTGCAGCTATTTTTAGCTTTCTGGACAGCTGAAAAAACACAGACGGCAAGACCTGTCCTCCCTTACAGCGTTACGGTTCAGTCAATATTTTTTGTTCCCCGACCTGTTAGCCTCTGCAGGGCTAGCGTTGGCTTATGCTCACTGTTTAAAATTACCAATATGAGTCGATATCAAAGGTAGTATTTAAAAACAAAAGAGTAAACCGATGGAGTTTTGTGGTTAATCAGATATTAGCTCTAAAACAAAGCTTTTACATTTTCCCCCCTGGCTTTCTTGACTTCCTCCAGAGCATTTTCTTATCAATTTCTGCAAAACAGTTTGAATTAAAGGGAGCAAAGCAAAAAGTATCCATCTTAGAATCCCTCCGTCAGCATGCCATTTGTGTTTGCTGTGAAATTGAATTTATCATTTATCTCCTGTGGTGCATTCATCCAAAGGCCTGAGACTGCAACTCTACCTATGTTCTTTCATAAAGTGTCTGCATTTCTGTGTTATCTCATTGTAGATTGGAAAACAGAAACTCAGCAAAGACTCTGTGTTCTTCCGGGATGGGATGAGGAGAATAGATTTCGTCCTCTCGTACGTCGACGATAAAGACTGTGAAAAAAAACAGGTAAGATCTATGTTAAATTGAGGTTATCTACATTTTTTTTCATTGTTTTTCTTCACATAGCACGCAGAACAATATTGAAGGATAAGCTTTCCACAAAGATGATGTCATTTCCTGCTATTGGAAAGAATCGCTTCGTGCAGGATATCCTTGAAGTTGTGTGCCAGCGTCCGAGCCTAAACGACACAGAGCCGTTGGCTGTTTTCGTCATCTTGCTGTAACAATTGTAAGATCATTTTTGGCGTGTTTTATACGGCCATTTTGGCCACACGGGCCCCCAGACTGTGCAGTAGTTTTATCACTTTCACTCCGGAGCGCTGAAAGAGTCTGTTTCCTAGGGAGCCGTTAGCCTTCACAGCAGTGTGTCACCAGCTCACACTTTGCCCACACTCTCAGTCAGTGAGTCAACAGTGTGACTGCTCGCCGTGACAGGAACTGGATTGTTTTTTCCACAGAGTGAGGAAGGGCCAACAGGAGGCCACTTCCTGTGGATTAGCCAGAATTGTTGTATAATATGGCACTAAGTCTCGTCCCTAACAAGAAGGTTTTATTTCCTTTTTAGGCCGACGTATTCTCAAAAGCGAAAGGCCATATGGGAGCTTTCACTTACTTTTAAATCCCATTTCTGCTGCCATGACTTACTTACTCTACTGGATGAGCAGTTTGTGTTCATGAAACACTTGTTTTGTTTTTTCTTGTTTTGTATCCTTGTACTCCATGGTAATCTTGTTCTTTCACGCGATGAACAGTGTGCTGCCAGATATGCATATTTCACATGAATTAAATAAATAATCTTGTGTTGTTGAGTTTTTGAGCAGATTTTAAATTGAAAGTATCTGGCCTTTCCGTCACGATTAGATGTTGTTTAAGATTTTTGCCTGTTTTTCATAACATTCGGATTCCTGTTTCTGTTTTGTGTTTCGTCTGCTCAAGGAGAGAAGGAGAATTTATGAAGACAACCTGAAAAATGCCGGCCTGGAGTTGGAAACAGAAGATAAGTCGGTAAGACGCACTTCCTGTGGACAGAATTAGTCGTAACTGGGGCACCGTTGATGTTTCTTTTCCATATTATTGCATAACTGCATGATTTCACACAGAGTAAAACTTTCAATTTAGCTTCCACCATGTGCTTCATATTGCTAAACAAGTAGAGTAGCATCACATCCAGTAAATGAGAATATGTGCTCAGATTAATGATGATTATTTGCTAAAATGTTTATTGGTCTGATGTAATACTCTAATCTTAAGTTGTCAGGTTTATATAAGCTGTAAACAGGAAATCATCATAATTAACAGAACCTCTTAAGACTGTGTGTGATTAAAAGAAGTGAACTTTTCAATCATCTAATTTGGCGAACACTGGTGTTTTTTTTTTGTTTTGTTTTTTAGTGTGATTTTAGATTTTCTTTTATATATCTTTTTTTTTTTCAGCATGGACAAAAAGTCCAGCCTAAATGTTAAGCCAAGTTAAGTTTATTTGTACAGCACATTTCAGCAACACAGCAGCTCAAAGTGCTTTTTCACCATAAAGAGTAAAACACTAACAAATTACAAAACAAGCAGTTATCATTACATTTTGTCAAATGCCATCATCAAATCACGAAGCTAATATACATCAAATATATTGATCAGTGTTCCAGTTACTAGGAATCAAAGGCAACTCTGACTCCATGAGTTAAAGGAACTCTGCGTTTCAGCATTTTTGCAGTTTTTTTGGAAGTTTGTTCCAGATTTGCGGTGCATAAACACCGAATGCTGTTTCTCCGTATTGTTTTTAAAAGAAAACAAACTGCAGATGAATTCATTTAAAGTTATTTTATGCGTTTAACAGGATTACCAATAAGTGTGCACTTATTATTATCTGTATGTTTGTGTTTTCATGATCAGGAGTCTGAGGATGGTAAGACGTACTTTGTGAAGATCCACGCGCCGTGGGAGGTGCTGGCCACCTATGCAGATGTGCTGAAGATCAAGGTTCCTTTTAGAGTTACCGACATGCCGGACGACCAGGAAATACCCATGAACTGGCTCTCCACTCCTTTTCGACTGCCCAAGAACATCATGAATCCCGAGCCGGACTATTTCACCGCTCCTTTTAGCAAGAGCAAGGCTGACTTCTTCCTTATCGACAACCAAGACACGTTCTTCCCTCCCTCCACTCGCAACAGGATAGTAAGCAAGGCCGGCCTTATCTTGTTTGTGACCTTCAATCTTTTATTGTTTAAAACTTTTATCAGCTGCAGTCCAGCAACATTTTGAAGGTTTTTCTTGTTGCAATTTGTTTGATGAAAAAACGAGCTTTTATTTTGCCTAACACAGCGGTCGTGTTTTCCCCGTCCCTGCAGGTCTACTATATCCTGTCCCGCTGTTTGTACGTCAGCGAGAATTGTGGAGACAAAAAGGGAATCAAGCGGTTGTTGAACAACGGCTCCTACACTTCTGCCTTCCCTCTTCATGATGTGAGTTTTTTTTAACCTGAAGTACTTTCCTAAACTCAAAACGACAACAAAAGAGGACGTATTTGGATTTCCAAATGAACTCTTTCTGCAATCACTTTAATAAAACAAAACTGAATGATAAACTGTTTTCTTTATGCCTGCAGTCCAGATACTGGATAAGATCCAAAGACGTCAACTGTGAAAGCGAAAGATACGACCTCTACAAACACTGGGCGAGATTCTTCTGCTTTTTCAAGGAGCAACCCATTAACCGCATCAGGTAAAACCCTTAAAGTGAGGTCAGCTGCCAAGCAGGTGTCAGAAATGAAAGCACAACTGATTCTCCTTTTACTTTCTGTTAAAGGAAATACTACGGCGAGAAGATTGGCATTTATTTCGCTTGGCTTGGTTTCTACACTGAGATGCTGCTGTTTGCTGCAGTGGTTGGAGCGATTTGTTTCCTTTACGGGTTCCTCACCTACGATGACAACGAGTGGAGGTAAGCTCCACAGAGAACATCGTCCCGGTTCCTGGTGGTTCAGATTGCTGCTGTATTCATTTGGATGTTTTCTCTCATGTTTTCCTTAATAGTAAAGAAATCTGCAGCGATGAAATTGGAGGGAAAATTGTCATGTGTCCCCTTTGCGACAAGAAGTGCAGTTACTGGAAACTCAACACGACATGCAACTCCTCGTGGGTGAGAGTTGTTGACTCATCTGCTACCCGCAAAGAATAATTATGGCTAATCACAAAACAAATCAGTTTGTTTATTAATTATGTTATAAACCTGTTTTTTTGTTGTTTTTGTTTTTTTCAGCAATCACACCTGTTTGACAATGTGGCGACTGTGTTTTTTGCCATTTTCATGGGAATTTGGGGTATGTAAACAAATCTGTGCTCATCATTTTCAAATTTTAAACGCAGTGTGCCACCTAGTGGACAAGCTGTTGTTAGCTTCTTGTTTTTCTTTCAGTCTCTGTCGTGTAGAGAATAAGACATTCTGTAGCAAGTCACTGTAAGCTGAAACTTTAAACTCTGTGATCAGAGAAAGGATCCTGACCTGATTTCCGCAGTTGTGATGCGCCATTTGCCCCTGCAGTGACGCTGTTCCTGGAGTTCTGGAAGAGGCGCCAGGCCCGACTGGAGTACGAGTGGGATCTGGTGGACTTTGAGGAGGAGCAGCAGCAGCTGCAGCTCCGGCCAGAATATGAGACCAGATGCACAAAGAGCAAGGAGAACCCCATCACTAAGGTGTTTGAGCACTAATGAAACACTGATCTACTGTGCCTACCAGTGACAATGTGGAAAAATCCCCTGTCTATCCATACATGAAACCACCATACTGTTTATTTATGTCATTCGTTTACAGTTTTAAAATGAACATGTCGCATGTTGATATAAACATTTTTAATGAAAAGGAGAGGGAGAAAAAAGTCTTATATAGGTAGTCTATCCCTTGTTTCAAAGGTTATACCATCGGCAACAAAACATCACTCAATCATCCATATACAAAACAGTCAATGTGTATAGTTATATAAAAAATAATAAAGAAAAAATTAATGGATCTGTCCATCATTTCATTTCTTTATTCATCAAAACTGGGCTTTAAGAGGCCGAAAGTTTGAGTCTGGAAGTATTTCTGGTCTAGTTTCTAGTGCAAATATTTTGAAACTAAACTTTTTTTAAGTGAACAATTCATTAATATAGATTTTTTTAAAAAGACCTAGTTCCACTGGCAGATTATTTCACTTATAACAAGACATATTTCCTATTTTGTTAGATAAAAAAAAAAGTGTCTTTGCAGTGTAAAATGTTTGCAGAACTGTGCATGAACCCTGAATATAAAGTATGAATACTATTTACACAAAATGAATAAAAGAGATAAGATTGCCATCTTTCATTATTGCATCTTCAGGAACAAGAGGGGGTTCTTGACAAAACTGCTACATATCTAGCAGGGAAGTTTTTTCTGTGCTGGGCTTCTGTGATCCTTTGGGTAAGAGTGTTGCATCGCTTAGGACTTCCTGTGTGGTGAGGAAGAGGTGGAGCGTTGAGAAATGACAACTCTTCCTGGAAAGACTCCAAGGCCTGAGTCTCCTTATTCCATTTTCAGTGTCTAGCCTAAAGAGTTTCCTGAACACAAATGCTGAAAAAGAAACCTCAAAAGATAAATACACAAAAAATAGTTCTGATTGAGTTGCGCGTTTCTGCCTCAGATGTGAACCTGTAGCGGCTCAAGGAGCTTGGCCTTTCAGAGTTTTCTTTTCAGGACTTAACCAAGATGCCTGACCCCAATGCTTTGCTTGCTTCTGATTTAGGAACTGGAGCCTTACTTACCCATAACAAGCAAGTGTGCACGCTCATGTCTGTCTGGAGCTACCGTCCTGTTGTGGGTGAGCATTTCATCTTCTGATCAGATTTAAAACACTATTTCCATCTGCTGTCCTCCTCCTCTTATCTACCTCAGCTGTCTTTCACTTCATGTGTAAAACAAAAAGGAAGCTTTGAAATGCACTTTTCCAAACGTCTGGTAATGCTTTTCTAGAAGAAACTGAACAACATTTTGGTATTTTTATGGTTGTGACAGTTTAAGCTGAATAGTTTCAAGCATGCTGATAAAAACATTTCTGACTCTCATTTCCTCATTTTTCTAAACTGGTATGACTAAACAAATAAACTCAGTTGGACCTGTTGAGCCATGGGAGACACTCTATTTTTCATGCCTTTACTTTAATGCCAGACATAGCTTTTCTTATGAAATAACTTTAATGAGGCAAAAAGGGAAATATCCCAGAAGCTCCCTTCTGCAAAGCATACCTGCCCTGACAAAACAAAGGGATGAGATTCTTTACAGTTTATGCCTGTAAGGCCAGAACCAAACTTTATTCTTCTGATCAGTGAGCACATCATCAAGGCTAGTTGTACTAACAAGTCTGGATAACGTAATTTAGGAGATAAGACTCGAAATGTATAATTTTGGACACCTGTGAGGTGTTCAAAGCTCAAAGGAAAAACGGATTTAAAAAGGGAAGTATTTTTGACGCAACAAGTCGAGACATGTCTGTGGTTCATTCAGGCTGCAATAAGGGCAAGATTTTTAGGATTGCTGAATGGAGAACAGCAAACATCTTGAGTTTTATACCTCTGTTATGAAACAAACTGGATCTGGAGCACCAATTCGGTTTAGGTAATGCTGGCCGTGCTGATTGTCAACATAGGATGAGAAAGACAAGAAATGCCAGTGTCATAATTGTTTTTTTTATTTTTTTATTACTATTTAAAATAGTAAATATTTTCTCTCACATGCAGTTCTTGACTTTGCTCCTAAAATAAGTAATAATTTACCTCATGTGGTGGAAAGACAATTAAATCTATGATGCTGGTATAAAACTGAATTGATTAAGACATAAATCAGTAGGTTGGGAAATCTGTGTGTGTGTGTGTAGTATGTTGCATTCTTCTCCTTCCTAACGTCTGTGTTGTTGATTAAACCTAACACTCCTCCTTGCGTAGGTTTGGGTTTGCACTTCAGTGTCTCATTGTGATGTTTCCACTGTTAGTGTTCGGTTCGGTCTTTCATTTTGTCGCTGTGTTTTCTGTCCTGAAGATCTCATTGATCATTGCCTGCATCATTGGGGTCATAGCGTACCGCCTGGCGGTGTACGCGGCCTTCGCTAGCATCATGAAGGACAGCCCCACCAATCAGCTGGAGGTGGTCGGCCCCTACATCACCCCCCAGCTGGCCACCTCCGTCACAGCCTCTTGCATCAACTTTGTCATCATCATGATCCTCAACCTCATGTATGAGAAAGTGGCTGTTTGGATTACTGACATGGGTGAGGGCCAGAGCTCCATAACTTATTCAACCTTCACGGCATAAAAATCTCTGTAAATCGGATATTTTGGTTTCCACACAGAAATCCCAAAGACCCACCTGGAGTATGAGAACAAGTTGACGGTGAAGATGTTCCTCTTCCAGTTTGTCAACTACTACTCCTCGTGTTTCTACGTGGCGTTTTTTAAGGGGAAGTTTGTGGGCTACCCTGGGAAATACGCGTACATGTTTGGGGGCAACCTGAGAAACGAGGAGGTAACGTTTACACTGGATTTACCTTCAGTCTGTGTCTTTATTGAAGTCTGTTTACCTCCCATAGTTTCCCTTGGTCAATCTGTGTGTGTGTGTTGCAGTGCGACCCTGGCGGCTGTCTGATTGAGTTAACGACACAGCTGGTAATAGTGATGACTGGGAAACAGGTGTGGGGCAACATTCAGGAAGCTCTGCTGCCGTGAGTACAGAAACATGATGCTGTAGCTGCTCATACCGAGTAAATACAATGTGATTATCAGTCTTTACAAGACAAACTTGTAGCATAACCGAACAATTTAATCCATTATTTTAGTAATCAAGTATCCTGATGATTAATCGATTAAAAACCTTGGCATATTCTGCAGGTTTTTCATTTAACCATTTTAGCCTTTTTATGCAATATTAGAAACGCATTAAAAGATGCAAGTAAACAAATCAATCAATCAATCAAATTTTATTTGTATAGCACATTTCAGCAGCAAGGCATTTCAAAGTGCTTTACATAATTAAAATAAAAACAGAGAAAGAGAGAGATTTTAAGAAAAAGAAACAGTGAGAAATTAAAGTAAAGATAAAGAGATTTTTAAGAAAAATTAATAAAATAAAAAATAAAAACATTATCCACATGAGGACTTGCCCTTATGGGGTCTCCTCGAACATAAGAGGCTCTACAAGCCTTTCCTTCTGTAGGACTTTAGTCAAACCGCCATTTGACAAGGACCCAAAACTTTAAAACTTCTTTAGTCAAACCGCCAGCTTTCCTTTAATGTGCACTTGATCATCAACATGTGTGAAAAGCTCAACTTGGTGTAGGGCTGATCTACTGATTAAACTGTTTTATAATTGGACAGCAAAAAGTGCTTAATAGGAGATTTTTTGTTGTTACAGAACTTAAACCAGGTAAAGTTAAAATTGCACCACTTGAGGAGTTCTGGGTAGAACATATTTTCTGCCAAAGGACAGTTTTTTCTATCTTAAATGCAATATATATATATATATATATATACACAAGACTATGTCATCAAATAGCCTTATTTTGAGTCTATATACTCGTTATTAATTAATTATCACTAAATTAGTTAATCATTATTTCCATAATTGATTACCACAACTATTCTGATTGTTTCAGTCTTGATGTGTATTATTGTTTCTCAGTTTAAGTGCGTCTCCCTTAATCCCGTCAGTTTTCTGAAGGCTCTCTGCTGCCCTCTTGTGTTCGTTTTTAGCTGGGTGATGAACTGGTGGGGCAGCAGGAAGGCGCGGAGCCATCCAGAGAGCCTGTACAGTCGCTGGGAGCAGGACCATGACCTGCAGAGCTTCGGTCAGCTGGGGCTCTTCTATGAGTACCTGGAAATGGGTAGGAATCCATCCAACACAGACAGATTCACAACAGGACAGTGTTGCTGCAGATTTTTTTATATGTGGGTGTATATATATATATATATATATATATATATATATATATATACACATACATAAATGCTTATTTTTCTGGTAATGACAGTCTCTAATTATACTCTTGGTTTAAAAGGAAAAGATTTTAAGGAGGAAAATTAGCACATAAGGGGACTTATTATGGCAAATTCACATTTTGAACATTTTTATTCTTCCGTTTGGGTCTCAACCGCTTCTAAAAAAAAAAAAAACACCCAGCTGTTGTTTGGCAAAAAGTTTTTTTATGTCTGGAAAATGAGCTATATGAAAAACCTCCCGATTGTTAAGTCACAACCACCAAGCACTGTGCTGTTACCTAGCAACCCAAGTGAAGCTCCATGAGGTTTGGTGAGCTGTACAATGGCTGCTGGAAAAGACAAGTGTTTTGTTTCTGACTTGCCACTTAGAAACCACTCACTGCATCCTCGTTGGTTGTGCAGGAGGTGTTACTAATGCTTTTCAAAGATATACAGTTGTATAATTGCACATGTGTTTGCAACCATTTTATCTGCAAGTGTAAACGTTGAGTTTGGGGGGGATAGGCATCAGCAACTTGGTTAGATTTAAAGTGACAAGAGGCCTTGTCACTTTATTTTGAGCTCCTTTCATTCTGAAAGGAGCACAAAATAAGCAGAACTGAGCAGACCAAGAATGATTTTGTGCAAAAATGTGATGAAAGTGTCTTGTAAAGCCCATAGGTCTATCCTAACCTTTCCAATCATTTTCATAGAAGCATAATTTAAATACATGGATCCTCTAGATGGTGCTGTTTCATTGTTCTGCCTCTCCTCTCTCTCACAGTGATCCAGTTCGGCTTCATCACGCTCTTCGTGGCTTCCTTCCCCTTGGCGCCGCTCTTGGCTCTTTTCAACAACATAATTGAAATCCGAGTGGACGCCTGGAAGCTCACCACTCAGTTCAGACGTCCTGTGGCAGCCAAAGCCCACAGCATCGGGGCCTGGGAGGAAATCCTCAACGGGATGGCCGTGCTGTCTGTCGTTACGAATGTGAGCGCGTAGCAGAATCTGCTGTCAGACCCTTTGGGTTGAATTTTCACTAAACCAACTAATGCAAAAATGTTTTCCTGCTTCCAGGCATTCATCGTGGCCTTCACCTCTGACATGATGCCTCGGCTGGTGTACATGTACGCCTACCAGCCGCAGGGACAGATGAATATGAAAGGTTACATAAACAACAGCCTGTCCGTGTTTAACGTCTCTGAGTTTGAAGACTCCAGCAGGCCCGAGGAGGCCGAGAACCCGATGTGGTTCAACATCACAACCTGCAGGTAAGAAGCAAACGGAAACTCTTTAGCTGTCCTTTAAGTCAGGGGTGTTCAGAGTTTGTGGCCCGGGAGCCATTTGTGGCTCCTGGACTAATGCTTTTTTTTTTTTTTTTTTTTTTTTAATGTGGTCTCCAACTGCACTTCAACAATGATGCAAAATTCAGGGTGAAACTATTATTGACATAATTTTCTTACAATGGAAAAAAACACATTATATTCATCTTTTTGCAACCAAAGTTTCAATATGAATACAACCACGTCTATCCTGATAGACTTTGTTGCAGCCGAATCAGCTTTTATTTCATTGCTTTTATTAAGTGTTTTGAAAGAATAAATTTGTTCAACTGAGTCTAAAATAATTTTAAAACTAGATGCCACTTTGTTTCAACACAGCAAATGTGCATTTTTACGTTTTAAATCTACAGTGAATAAGATCCCTTTCCTACACAAACAAAATGGACTACTTAATTTGCTTGACTTTAGTTTTTTTTGTTTTTTTGCCCACCCTGCTTTATGTTGTCAGTAATGGACAGTTGTCAACCCAATTTCAGTATTTATTTATTTTTTTCAATGTCTTGAAATGTTTTCTGTGCTTGATGCCAGTGATTTGACTGATCTTGGACAGACTTTAAAGTCTGGAAAGTTTTCCACAACCACAATGTGTTCAAGTTCTTCTTAAAGAACTTAAACACACTGTGGGCTTTAATAGCTGGACTTTAATAGCCCAGCTATTAAAGCCCACAATGTGTTTAAGTTCTTTAAGAAATGAGATCCTGCTCATTGCATCAGCTGGGCTTTAATAGCTCATTGCCAGCTGGAAGACAGTCGTTGATGCAGTAATTATCAAATAAGGCTTTAAAACATCTGTGTGTAATAAATGTACATACTATGTTTCACTTGGTTAAGAGACTGAAAAAAAACAAAGTTTTCTATAATATTCTAATCTATTGGATAAGTCTGTACACAAGGCTACATGTGATGGAAAATAACAGCACACACACATCCCATACACACATTCTCTACTATGAAACACAGGGGTTGTAGCATCATGCTGTGGGACGCCAACTTGATCAAATTCAGCATATAAGTAGTGATGATGATGATGATGTGCATCTAATTCAACAATAAAACTGGTGTTTTCAGTCAGTGTCATATTGTGTGCTAACATTGCTACTAAACAGCGCAGTTTCAATCTTGTTTTTGAATTTCAATCAAAGCATTAAAGTTAATCCGTATGAAGTTCTAATGTCTGATTTTCATACGTTTTTCTTTGCAGGTATCGTGATTATCGCTACCCCCCCGGCCACGAGAAGCAGTACTTCCACACGATGCAGTTTTGGCATATTTTAGCTGCCAAGCTAGCTTTCATCATTATTATGGAGGTAAAGAAAACAAGCCTCACTTTCTCCACCGTTCAGTTTGAGACGTTTTAAATGAGCAACGATCCAAACTGAACATTAGTCGAGAAATCTGAACACTTAGAATCTAAAAATCCCTTTGTAATCTGGATATCATGAAGGAACCATATCTTCTGTTCTTTATTGCTTGTTATTCTGGTTGGGCTTTTTGATGTTTTCCTCTAATCTGTTCTTTTTTTATTTTCTGCATTATTTCCTTGTGGCCTTTCTTTGCTTGTTTCCAAGTTATCTTTTCCTCTGCAATAAATTTCTAGTTAATGTTTCCATCTTTTATTTTAAAATGTCAGTAAAGAACTGAGAATTTTGCAAGAATCTGGGATTTTCATCTGAAATTTATTTAAGGATATACTGTATGTTATCACTGTAGGGATTTCTTTGTTCAAGGACAGCAAATCAACGTCTGCAAACTATGCAGTTTTTTTTTTCTTCAGAAAAGCTCCTTCTTTAATGCTGCATCTAGAAAATGTAAGTAGTTCTGTACATGTGCATAAAGCACCGTAGTTTTAATAAGTTTCTTCTTCTTCCTCCACAGCATGTTGTTTTCCTGGTTAAATATTTTGTGGCCTGGCTGATTCCGGACGTTCCCTCTGACGTGAGGGCTCGGGTAAAGAGGGAGCGCTTCCTCGTCCAGGAGTATCTTCACGACTATGAAGTCAATAAGCTGAAAATACAGCTCAGCCAACAAGACAACAAGGAGTGCACCTGTACGCCGATGATCTACCCGACGTTACCCAAACACGAGGTGCTGTCGGAGGTCCTCTAGCGCAGGGAGCGGCTGGTCAGTCTGTCTACTCACCTGCTGACTGTGGATTCACCGGCTTTAAAGACCAAAACTCTGTGCATGCTGACGATTTGACACACTTGAATTTAGACATCACTCTCTTCTTGTGAAGTTAAGATTTCCAAACTTTACTGTATTCAAACAATAAGCCGCACTGTGTCTTTAAGAGACGGCTCACTATTGTTTTGGTGTAAGGTTATTTAAAGTGCCACCAAAGAGTCGCCTTAATATCGACGCTTATTTATTTATTTTTTATTATTCTGATGAGGATTTCTGCAGTTCTGTGTTCATATCTTCAGCTTATTTTTAACCAGATTTGCTTTGATCAGTTCATCATCATTAAGGTCACTGCGGAAATTACATCAAATCCATCAGGCTAATATCGATTGTTACTCTTAATTTCACCTCATTATTTTCCCCAGGCCAAAACCTGAGATGTGAAGCAGCTTTTTGTTCTGAAGGGAAATCAGTGCTGCTGTTTCGACTGTGACTAAGGACAGATTTGATCCTGCAGAGGCCAGTTTTTGAGCTGTGGTAGCAGCAGCTGTTTAGCGCCGATTGTGTACACAGCGATGAAAGGATAAGAGTGCTCTCTTTTTAAATTTTAAAAAATGTATTTTTTTGCGTGTGTTTACCACACACCAGTGAATGGAAGCCTGTGTTTGCTTCGCTACACAAAGCCCGTCAGCCAGCGCCTGCGTCCATCCCTGTGTTTCCGCTTTCCTCAGAATAAAAGACACATTTTCCTTTTATTTTGCACAAAGCACTTAAAGTAATGCAACTACCAATATATGAACATTTATAACTTATCATTATCACGACACTAAGACTTTGTGATCAGTGTTTTAGGAAGCAGTTATCTCTCTTTTAGTTTGATCAAACTTTGATATATATATATATATATATATATATATATATATATATATATATGGGTTTTTTTTATTTAAGGATGCAGATATAAAGGACATTTCATCTGTTGCCTAAATAAAAACATGCAGAACATTTCTGTTCATTGAAGGACTTGAATCGGATGTAAAGTTATTGAATCCGTAGGTCTGTTTGAGATGTAATCCTGTGTAAGTTCGCCTCTCTCTTCCAGTTTGCCTTATCTACGCCGTGGCTCTGCTGACCACTATGCCTTAAAACATCTCATCCATTTTTCCTATGGTTTTACTTTTCTACCTAATTTCTTTTTTCCCAAGTTTTCTGCCATTATATTTGAGTCAGGATATGTTGTTTTTGATCATTCTTCAGGCAAAAATAAACTTGTTTACTGTATTTTTAATGGTAAATGTTCATGTTTTTATTTGCTTGTGTTCATTTTTTTTTTTTTTTCAGTGTCCTGTACCAAGTTATGAGACAACAGAAATAAATCTCCGAACTCAGACGGCGTTGTCGTTTATTGTTCAGATTCTTGACTTTTTTGGACTTGATATTTTTGACAAAACAAGCAGAACTATTACGTCAGCTGTTTACGTAAATGACTTTCTCTCCTGTATCTGTCACAACACAATATGATTTCTGCAATTATTGTACAGATTTTTCAACTGATTCATGGAGAACTTCAACAGGAAACCCACTCTGTTTGGAAACCACAGCTACAGACCCCAGAACAGATGGCCAAATAAAAAAAAAAAACGCATAACTATTCAGTGTTTGTTCACACTTTTGGAGGGGAGTCGGGGGGTGGGGGGAGGTTTACACCTCAAAATCCTGGCAGGGCTGGTTGGGTTGGCATCAGAGGTCAACAGGACAAAGACAAGGGGAGAACTCCAGTCCAGGCAAATTGTAAGGAATTACCTAGTTATAGATTTATGGACAATAGTCCAATAGATATTAATCAATTAGCTTGATCTATATTATAAATCATGTGTAATATCAGTTAATCATTAAATAAAAAATTAATGATTCATGTAAATAATAGTAAATAATTTTGATCTGGGTTCAACCCTTTTCCCCAAAAAAACGCACGTAATGGTCTCCATGTGGGTCTCCTTTTAGATGTACTCATTTTTCTGAGGCAGAGCCAGCCTGAGGCATAAGCGAACTTAGCCGCTGTCCCAGCAGAGGGCCACCCAGAGTCTTTGGAATCTCAGCATTGATTTATTAAGAACAAAGTAACTTCTAAAATCAAACCTTCATGTCCAAATTGGTACAACTGAGCAAAACATTTAACTTTGTCAACTTGTGAATGAATTTAATATGTACATAAACTGACGAGCGTACCGTGTGAAGAATCCAAAGTTAAATTCAGTGTTTTGTTGTTTTTACCCAACAGCAGAGAGCCACAGAGAATACATTTGTGATTACTGTTTGCAGAAATGGTGGATCAACCTCTTCTTTTCCTTTACATATGAAATATGTCCTCATTGCATCGAGGGCTCTTTGTTTTATATTTTTGTTTTCACAAACAGAGTAAAGGTTTCACAAATCTTAAATTGTGTTGAACAATTTAAGGAAAAGTGGGGATAAACAGATGGCAGGAAACACCCAGAGGAAACTGTACAGGTACAAAGAAGTGATTTAATTTTATTTCACATTATCTCCTATTGTCTTGGGGAGAAAAAAAACAAAAACATTATGCCAACAAATGTCCTTATTGTTCTTAAATCTTCTTCATGGAATGAATCGTCTAAATATTTAAGGATCAGATTATTTCCCAGGAGAACGGTTCCCTTCCACCAGCAGCTGGGGAAGCTTTTAATAATTAATGAACAGAACATGTAACACTGTAACACCAACAGATCCGACTGTAATAACTCAGATTGACAAACTTCATATCAGTTGATTTACAACCACAGAGGCAAACATTCTCCTCTAAGCGCATGTCAGTTTATTTAATTACAATGACAATTTGTTATTTATATTGTAATGGCATAATTGTTTAATAATGGTAGTTCCTCTTTCATATTTTACTACTTTAAATTAGTTAAAAATGTTCTTGGATTATTTTACATTTTAGTTTATTCACAATGTTCATTTGGAGGTAATAAAACAGATTTTTGTTTTTGCAGTTTTGCTTTTGTAAGCAAGTCAAGGAAGCATGGCTGCCATTTTTTTCCTATAAGTAAGGGAACAGAGCAGCAGAGAATGGATCTTTGTTTGTTGCTTCCCAAAACAGAGGAATGAACTATAAGTTGTTGAGAAGCAGAATCAAGAGTTTCGCTCAAGAGAAATATTTTGTCAAATCTTTTGTTGGATTGGTTGGTTTAAGTCTGAAGAAACAGAAACATTCAGCATCCTCTTTGATCATCTGCTTGGTCACACACTGATGTGGGATGACGCCCTGTTTTTCATCTGGCATTTGTTCAAAGTCAGACAGTTTGGTTGTGTTGGTCACTCTGTCAGGAATTCTTTGTCAATTTCCACAAGTGTTTGTTTCCACTCACAAATGTTTGATGTTGGTTTGCCCAGGCCGCTGAACAGGCTAGGACCGCCTCTAGGTGCTTTGTGTAACATTTATAAGTCCAGTGCTCCCCCTCCTTACATATAACCGGATATAGGTGCTCCAAGAAACAATGGCAAGAAGTCATTTTTAAAATAAACAACAAATCAGCCAAAAACATATTTATTTCTGTACTAAAGTTTCCCGGATGTGAATTATCGCCATAAGCAGGTCAAATGTCTCCGCGCTGAGATGCTGCAAGTGAACTGATTTAGATCTCATCTTCTTAAAAATACAAACCACTTCCAGCTCAGTGAGACACAGGAAAAGGACGGCGGTCGATCAGCTTGTTCCCGCTGACAGGTTTTGAATTTCTATAATTGAATTAGAGGCGCGGAGGCAGGAGAGGAGGGAGGGAGGAGCTGCTGACAGGTAGACGCGCTTCGTGCTCCTTCGTGATGCCGAGATCCTCCTCCGGCTGCTGCCACACCGGAGATCCTCACCTCAGATAGGACCGGAAATCCTCCCCTCATCACATCTCAAATAATAATCTTGCTTGTTTTGATTTTTTTTCATCCCCTCTGCGTTGCTGCTTTTGAGAAGATCTTTAAAAATGGCACCTCACGGATTAAAATCGCGCAAATCACCAGCGGACTCATCTGACTGCTGTTTGGTGACTGTGAATCCCTCTCTTTCTGGCTGAACGTTGTTCCTCCTTGTTTCTCCATTTTTTTTTCTCTCCCCCTCTTCACAGCTCCTCTTTTCAGGACATCGAGGCGTTTTCTAACGCGAAGAAAGACGCGCAATATTTGGAATAACATCGTAACAATATGCTTTTTTATGCCGCACTCCCTTTTATCATAGTATCTTAGGGTTTAATTTGAAAAGACAACTTGGAAATGGAGCCAGGGAAGGAGAAGGCATTTCCCATCAAAGAGGGGGTTAAACAGATCGCAGGAAAGGCCCTGGGGAAACTGTACAGGTAAGAGAAAGAAGTGATTTAATTTAATGTCATTGTTTCTTATAAATAAAAAATAAAAAAAAACCTTCCAAAAACTGATGCCCGCATAACTCCCTCTCGTTCTTAAATCTTCTCACTCTTAGAATATAGTGACAGCAGAGTCGTGTGGCCCGAATATTTAAGGATCAGATTATTTCCCAGGAGGACGGTCTCCCCTCCACCAGCAGCTGGGGGTGTTTTTAATAATTAATGAAAGAGAACGAGTCGTGACACAAAGTCCTGGAGATATCTGTAATACCCACGGATTCATAATTTCGGATCGATGAACTTCATCCAAGAGAAAAGCGGGGAGAACAGTTTGTTTCAGATTCTTGCATATTTACAAAGCTGTTTTTTTTTTCTTTTAAAAACGGAGCGAAATGATAGAGTATTTTTAAACAGAGCAAAAAATTATAAAGAAGCGTTTTTGCTGAATTACTGTGTTTTATGTCGCAGTTTTAATGTAACCTTTTGTCCTGCGCAGGTCTCATTCATTCGTGTTTCATGTCGAAATTGTTGAATTTAAAGCTGCAGCGCGGAAACGTGACTCGTTACCGAGAAAAAGGCCCATTTCTACCGAGTGAGGCCTTCACATCCAACCGGGTCGTAGGAAACTAGACCTCAGGTTTTCTGTGGAGAAATGCGTCGTGAGTTAAAGCAAAGGCTAATCAAAAAAAAAAAAAAAAAAAAAAAAAAAATAAAAATATATAAATATATAAAAAAAAAAAAAAAAAAAATTTAAAAAATA